>NC_090744.1:125759651-125764651 GCF_036898095.1 Palaemon carinicauda | reverse complement strand
ATATATATATATATATATACACACACACACACACATATATATATATATATATATATATATATATATATATATATAATATTATTTTTATAATATGCACTTGGAGGGAATATTTTATGTCAATAGAATGCATATGACCGCATTATCCTCACAGAAGGCATTGTTTAAAAATCGACTTCAAAACTGAAATAATATATATTTTGGAACAGTTTATTCCAAAAAATTTTAATCGTCTAAAGTTATTACAGTAAGTTTTCGCTGTAAACAGAATAATGTCAGGTCTGGTTCTCAAGCGAATTAATTAGTATTTTAAAAGGGCCATGAAGTTTTAATGAATTTTCTTAAGAAATATCTTAAGAAATTTTAGTTATAAGTTGTGCAGCTCTCGTCGTTTTACCGTCTTGTAAGAAAAGAAGAAATTATTATGACCAAAAATACCTTCAAGATAAAATTATCATATAAAGAAATAAGTTAAATGTACCTTGCTAAGATTATTGCGAGTTTCCAAGATGAAGTTTTTTTTTTTGTTTTTTTTCTGTACGCTAGCAGTAAGAGTAAAATTAACTTAAGTGTCGTATTTATTGACAAAGAAAAATTATTTCTTGTCGAAATTTATCCACTTCAACAGAATCTGAGGATATTAAGAGATATAATTGACAGGCTTACCTTCGTGTATAATAGATTTACCCAAAGGATTCAGCATTTCTTGTTATGGAAACTCGTGGAAATATGTCCAGTAAATATAATTATCCTGAGATAAAACATTAGAACATATGTCATCGTTCAGTAGAATCTGCTCATTTATTATAGATATTTAATCTTTTAAATCGTAGAGTTATCTATGGTAAGCAGCTCTTCTAGGAGAAGGACACTCCACAATCAAACCATTGTACTCTATTTCTTGGGTAGTACCATAGCCTCTGTACCATGGTCTTCCACTGTCCTTGGGTTAGAGTTCTCTTGCTTGAGGGTACACTCGGGCACACTATTCTATCTAATTTATCTTCCTCTTGTTTTTTTTTGAAGTTTTTTTTTTTTTTAGTGTACAAGGAAATATTCATTTTATTATTGTTACTGTTCCCAATCTATTTATTTTTTCCTTGTTTCCTTTCCTCACTGGGCTATTTTCCCTGTTGGAGTCCTTGGCTAATAGCATCCTACTTTTCCGACTAGGGTTTTAGCTTTGCAAGTAATAATAATAATAATAATAATAATAATAATAATAATAATAATAATAATAATAATAATAATATGAAATTTCATTTCCATTATTACGAAATGAATACAAATGCATAGAATGATAGATGATACCTCCAATAACAATAAATTTCACGATGATTCACATTAATGTAAACTATAAGAAAAACCAAAACAATAATGTTTTGAAAACGAAAAGAAAAAAGAAAGAAAAAGTAAAATATCCAAAAATTATGAAAAATATTTATTTATCTATTTTTTTTTTTTTTTTTTTTTTTTTAGCAAACAATTTTAATCAAGTAAATTATTTGCTAAGACTCTGTTCGGTCGAGGTCGCAGCCAAAGAAAATGTGATACCTTTGGGAAGTGGGAAAAAAATGGAGAAGTTTCCAGTAACAACATTTTGCGGGAAAGGAAAAATATTTATATCTCCAAAGTTATTAGGAAAAGTTATAATTTTGCTGGCTTTATTTTTCTTATATTTGTTATTTTTTTCTTATGCTGGTGGTTTCATTCACGCCCTTTTATTTAATTAGATTTTGATAGAAACATGTAGAATCTTCTTATCGTGATAGTGTGTATTAATTTATTTAATTATATTTCGATAAGAAAAGTTAGAATATGCTTATCGTTATAGTCTGTAATAATTTATTTAATTATATTTCGATAAGAAAAGTTAGAATATGCTTATCGTGATAGTCTGTAATTATTCATTTACTTCTATTTTGATAAGAAAAGTTAGAATATGTTTATAGTATGTAATAATTTGTTTAATCATATTTTGATAAGAAAAGGTAGAATATGCTTATGGTGATAGTCTGTGATAATTTACGTCATAAGAATTTGATAAGGAAAATCATAATATGCTTATCTTGATAGTCTGTAATCGTTTATTGAAGGATATTTTGAAAATAAATGGTAGAATAGGTTCATCGTAATAGTCTGGAATCGTTTGATTATAGTTTTATAAAAGGTAGAATATGCTTATAATGTGGAAGTTTTTAGATTTGTCTTATAATGTCTTGGTATGCTAATTCAAAGAACATAATTTGTCGGATCAAATATGATCAACCTTCTATTAATGTGGATTGAATATGAAATTATCAAATTATACGTTACAACAATGGAATTTTTTTTTCTTTCTCTCTTACGAGTAAGGTTAACTATATATGTTGATGTATGATAAAAGCCGTTTCTTGATTTACCTTGTTCGTCGACTGTAGATACACCATAATGTGCCGCACCTGGAAAAGGAAAAGTCATGATTTAAATTTGATAAACCAAGTACATGAAAAATGTGTATCAATTTTAAACATACGCGAGTTTAATTACTATTTTGTTCAATTGTGTGAGGTTTCTTTAATTTTCTACCTTCAGATATGAGACATGATTTTAGCAATGAGACCTTTTTCATTAATGAAGTTTGTATTTGTTTACCAAAATTTAGTTTTTGTGAGCTATTATACATATATATGTATGTGTATATATATATATATATATATATATATATATATATATATATATATATATATATATATATATATAAAAACTGCCTATATATTGACTTCATTATCCGTCCCGAATTCGTGTGTTTCATGTTATTTCTTTTTATGTTATATGTTTTGTCTTCAACTCGTGATTGTTGTGTACCAACTGATTATTCTAATAATTTTGCTTTTAGCTTTGCTATTGTATTGTATTGACCCAGTCGACAAGTTCAAAGCAAGATAGAATTCCACATTGTCCAGTATTATTCGCTCTCTCTCTCTCTCTCTCTCTCTCTCTCTCTCTCTCTCTCTCTCTCTCTTCCTCTCTCTCTCTCTCTCTCTATATATATATATATATATATATATATATATTATATATATGTATATATGTATGTATATATATATCCTTTTCTGAGAGAGGATACCAACCGTAACGTAGTGAAAGCACTACTGTAAAGCCATGTTCAGCAAAGCTGTAATAGTCAGGACAACCCATACTAGGTTGGTTTGCTGTGAGCGATCAAATAGGCTACAACCATCACCAATCCGGAGTTGGCCAGCGTGGTGATGAGAAGTGGCCAAACCCCAGACATGAATAAGGACGCGTCTGAGGCCTTTGGCCTGCAGTGGACTAGAGACGGCTCCATTTGTTTTTGTTGTTGTTGTTGTTGTTGTATATATTATATATATATATATATATATATATATATATATATATATATATATATATATTTATATATATATATATATTGTATATATAAATATAAATACACACTATATATATATGTATAAAGACATATATATATATATATATATATATATATATATATATATATATATATATATATATATATATATATGTGTGTGTGTGTGTGTGTGTGTGTGTGTGTGTGTGTGTGGTTGGGGGGGGGGTGCCTCCAATGAGTAAGTATAGCACACATAACTTCACGCCTCTATATGCACAAATCCTATGGACTAAGGGAGGGGCTTGCACATGGAGTTGAATGCAGCGAAGCACCTATTAAATCAATCGTAGTTCCCAATGCCAATCGAGCCAGCACACACATTGAGGCACTCGCACTGCAATCTGTAACAAATTAAACTGTATCCATCAATTCCAAAGAGCCAATAGGTCTGATTTGATGAATGGAGTTCGAAGTCATTGTAGCTGAACTAATAAATACACAGAAAATACGAATAGGCGAAGCATACAGATCATATTTTTTAAACAATGAAACAAGTTTCATGGCGTGTGGCGGGGGGGAGTGTCAGTATATCTCATCAGTTAGGTAATATGAGGGAATTGTTAATATGTGATTTAAACAATCATGTGGTTTATGTCTGCATAGTAAATATGTACAAATATCTCCTCTATATAGTAAATAACAAGGGTCGGGTTATATATATATATATATATATATATATATATATATATATATATATATATATATATTATATATATAATTTATAAATATATATATATACACACACACATATATACATATGTATATATATATATATATATATATATATATATATGTATATATATATATATATATATATATATATGTATATATATATACTATATATATATATAATATATATATATATATATATATATATATATATATATATATATCTTCTCATGCTGACCGGCATTGCCATACGTATGACTACTCGGTGGAAAGGTGTTGAATCTTTGCGAGTACGTGTATGTTGTGCTGTTGTGCACATATTTATCAGACAATATTTAGTCATTTTTGACGGGTTGCATGCACTAGTAACTAATATTACGACAGGCAAACTGTATATTTCCCCTGAATAATTTGGAGGTATATATTAGTTTGTTTACATGTATTTAATTTATATATGTACGTTCGAAATACTTACTATCTATATATGCACTCTGCTTTTGTAAATCACAAGATGAATAACGATGCATATTTCACTCAAGTTACTTGAAAAAAGAAAATATTATATTACCACGTTATCTTTTCAGGGCGAAAAATAGTGAGTGTTGGAAAGACAGAAGCGCTGAAAAGAAAAAATATTTCCGATCTCCCTGATAATTGGGTGAAAATAATGAGAAGAGGCGGAATACGAGCTGAAATCCTTATTGCTTTCACGAAATTCATGAACCTAATTTAACCAGAACTGGGAAGCCACTCATTATATCCGGGTACATCTGATTATTCTGGATACGAAAATTAAAGTAATTTTTTTTCAGAAATTACCCAGTGTGCCGATCAGAGTGATCGTATTGGAAAATAAATTAGGTAGTTATTATGTTTTGGTAATTGATTTCAGCGGATTGTAGGT
>NC_090744.1:125752151-125757151 GCF_036898095.1 Palaemon carinicauda | reverse complement strand
ATAATATATTTTGAGAATGCAAATATAAGCATCACTCCTTTTATCCTGTTTCTGATACGCAAGATAGTTGGGGTGGATATAAAAGAATCTGTCTGTATAATACCACATGCACACACACTCATATATATATATATATATATATATATATATATATATATATATATATATATATATATACATACATATATATATATATATATATATATATATATATATATATATATATATTTATATATATGTATATAGCGATACACTTGCTATGTTATTATGTACATGAGATATTTGTGCATGTATGCCTGTGTAAAATCTATATGTCATTTTTCCTAACTTGATATACAGTATATGTATTTGCATAAATCAAATTGCAATGATCCCTCTAATATATAACACAAGGATGGCAATAAAAGTTGAAACTCAGGTTTCAAAGTCTGTAGGATTTTATTTATAAGACTCGGTCTTTGTTGTGAGAAGTTTAAGTAAACGTATCAATAAAGAGTTAAATGTATTAATTTATAGAGCTGCTTAATGAAAATGTAATAACTGATTGATGAATTAATATGATGCCAAGTTATCCTGCGGGTAAAGGTTGTTTTTATCTCTGATTGTGAAAGATTATTGGGAAATGAGACGGAGAGCCTATTATTATTATTATTATTATTATTATTATTATTATTATTATTATTATTATTATTATTATTATTATTATTATTATTATTATTATTATTATTATTATTCATTATTCATTATTATTTATTATTTATTATTTCTTGCTAAGCTACAACACTAGTTGGAAAAGCAGGATGCTATAAGTCCAGGGGCCCCAACAGCGAAAATAGCATAGTGAGGAAAGGAAACGAAGAGAAATGAAATATTTTAAGAACCGTAACTTCATCCAAATAAATATTTCCTATATAAACTATAAAAGTTTTGACAAAACAAGAGGAAGAGAAATTAGATAGAATAATGCGCCCTAGTATACCCTCAAACAAGAGAACTCTAACCCAGGAGGGAAATGTCTAGCACAAAAGTCAGTTGAGCTTTATAGAAACTACAGCGCCTTTCATTGTTTTTCCAAGTCCGTGATCAATTCCACGCGTAATATTAGTTGGAAAATACTACCTTTAGTTTTTATTGAAGTTTAATCTTGCAGTAAGGCTTATTGCTAGGATTGAATTGTTTTCAAGCCTTCTGGGTAGAAGAAGAAGGATAGGATGATAAAATAGAATGAAGATTAAGAGAAATACAGTGTTAGTGCAGATTTCGTTTCTGAAGATTCAAATGAATTTATCGTCTACAGACATTTGTACTTAATACGTGAGTAATTGGCATGAACGATTTTTGTTTGTTGTTTGTTGTTGTTGTTATTATGATTATTACTATTATTATTATTATTATTATTATTATTATTATTATTATTATTATTATTATTATTATTATTATTATTTTTGTTGTTGTTGTTGTTGTTGTTGTTGTTGTTATCATCATCGTCTAAGCTTTAACCCTAGTTGGATAAGCAGAATGCTATAAGATCCAGGGGCACCCATATGGAAAATAGCCCAGTGAGGAAAGGAAAAAATTATTCACATAGAATTGTATGCCCGAGTGTACCTTTAAGCAAGTGAACTTTAACCTAAGAAAGTGAAAGACCATTATACTGAGGCTATTATTATTATTATTATTATTATCATTATAATTATTATTATTATTATTATTATTATTATTATTATTATTATTATTATTATTATTGCATGCTAAGCTACAGCCCTAGTTGGAAAAGCAGGATGCTATAAGCCCAGAGGCTCCAACAGGGAAAATAGCCCAGTGAGGAAAGGAAAAAAGGAAAATAGAATATTTTAAGAGGTGTAACAACATTAAGATTAATATGACACTAACCTAAGACCAGAGAACAATAGTTTGATTTAAGGGTGTCATTCTCCTAGAAGTGCTGCTTACAGTAGCTAGAATTGTCTCTTCTACCCTTACCCAGTGGAAAGTACCCACTGGACAATTGCAGTGCAGTAGTTAACCCCTTTGAATGTAATAAGGTGTATGAGGAAAGAGAATGATGTGTTAAGAGTAGGCCAGAATATTCGGTGTATGTGTAAGCCAAGAAAAAATAAACCGTAATTAGAGAGAAATCAGTAGTACTATTTGGTCAGTTAATTCTCTAGCAGCACTATCATTTATGAGACCATATGAATAATAATAATAATGATAATAATAATAATAATAATAATAATAATAATAATAATAATAATAGTAATAGTGATAATAATAATAATAATAATATTCTATTATTATTATTATTATTATTATTATTATTATTATTATTATTATTATTATTAACATCAGTATAGAAATCTAGAAACTCAGTAACCTGTAAAGAAAGCTTATAATCCAGTCTCCACCCTTCAAATAGAAATTAGATTCAAAGGAAATAGGGCGCACTGTTAAGTGAATAAACATCATTTGAACTAAGATAAGCAAAGGCAAAGGGATTTCCTGGGTGTTAATGAAATCTCTTACATACAGGATTTTGAGACAGCGTTCATCATCATCATCATCATCATTTTATTATAATATTATTCTTAAAATATTTATTTATATATTTAATATTTATTTTATCTTTTTTCCTTGTTTCCTTTCCTCACTGGGTTATTTTCCCTGTTGGAGCCCCAGGGCTTATAGCATTCTGCTTTCCCAACTAGGGTTGTAGCTTAGCAATTAATAATAATAATAATAATAATAATAATAATAATAATAATCTCCTCCTATGCTAAGGCACTCGGTTAAATTTCGCCTGGCTTTTAAATCAATACTTCTCCATTCATCATCTCCCACTTCACCCCTCATACTCCTCAGCCATGTAGGCCTGGGTCTGCTAACTCTTCTAGTGCTTTGTGGAGCCCAGTTGAAAGTTTGGTGAACTAATCTCTCTTGTGAAGAAGCATGCATAAACCATTTCCATTTACCCCTCACCGTGATCTCATCCACATACGGCACTCGAGTAATCTCTCTTATAGTTTCATTTCCTAATCCTGTCCTGCCATTTAGCGTTACTCTCTCAACATGATGTTGATGTTCTGTTTTACAGAGTAGTTCCTAATGGGTATTGAGTTGCTGTAATAATTCGGTAATGAATGTTTTTAATTGGCTTAATGGACAAACAGGATAGTTTGACGGGATATTCAATATTATTTATTATCTAAAAATTTTTAGTACCGGTATCTAATATAAATGATAAAAGTTCCCTGTTGTAAAGGAACTTGTGAAATATGGATAACAGTGTGTGGTAGTCAAACTAATTACATTAAATTTTTTTTGGCGAGGGAAAAATAAACATATTTAGGTATTCACAGAAGGCTTAATTTGGTTACCGAAAATTAGATTATTATTATTATTATTATTATTATTATTATTATTATTATTATTATTATTATTATTATTGTTATTATTATCATCATCTTCATCATCATCATTATCATCATTATTATTATTATTATTATTATTATTATTATTTTTATTATTATTAAATGATAATGATAATATTATTAGCTAAGCTACAACCCTAGTTGGAAAAACGAGATGCTATAAGCCTAAGAGTTCCAACAGTGAAAAATAGCCCTGTGAGGAAAGTAAACAAGGAAATAAAAATGCTACAAGGGAAGTAATAAACAATAAAGATAAAATATTGTAATTGTCAAAGAAATTATTGATTGTGTGTACTTCTAACTTATGAAGATAGCATTAGAAAAATCTCTAGAAAGTCTAACCGTTTTGTATTATTAGTCTAGATTTAATTCATAGAATTGGATTGAAAATTTTTATTTTTTTTTCTAATATCTATTCTTCAATTTTCAATATGATGTCGTCTTGCACGGTCTTGCTTGGGTAGAGTTTGCTTACTTGAGAGTACACTCGGTCACACTATTTTATCTTATTTCCCTTCCTCCTGTTTTTTTTTCTTTCTTTTTGGCAAAGTTATAATAGTTTATGTATGAAGGATTTATTTTAATGTTGTTACTGTTGTTGAAATATTTTACTTTTTATTGTCAATTAATTCTCTTGTAGTTTCCTTATTTCCTTTCCTCACTGGGCTATTTTCCATTTTTGAGCCCCTGGGCATATAGCATCCCGCTTTTCCAACTAGGTTTGTAGCTTAGGAAATAATAATAATAATAATAATAATAATAATAATAATAATAATAATAATAATAATAATAATAATAATAATAATATGACAATAAAGCCTCCAATTTAAGAAGTATAATAATGAGTTTATGCTTCATAGAGTATCGTAGTCATTTCCTACCGTTAATTAATGAGTAGCTGGTGTGGAAAGCACCGGGATATAGTCGTTAATGTCTTTCCAATGGGCCTTCATTAAGGACACTTGGGTAATGAGGAACTCTCTTCATTTCTTTACGGATATTAATGATGTTGCCAGTGTTGGTAAATGTTCATTAAAGATTTGAGCTTTTTAAATGATATGTGTATTATCATCTAAAAGATGTATGATGATAAAAATAATTTAAAGTGATGGGACTCGTTGTAAAACTTATAATGATTTTGACTTTATTAGTAAATGTTAAACTTAATTTAGGCTTTATAGATAAAATTCCCATTATTATCAATGAAGAGATGTACGATAATCCAGATTTCTTAAAGTAATGGGAGTCGTTTTAGGACTTGCAATGATTTTGACTTTATTAGTAAATGTTAATCTTAATTTAGGCTTTATAAATAATATTTCCATAATTATCATTGGAAAGATGTACGATATTCAAGATTTCTTTAAGTAATGGGACTCTTTCTAGGACTTGCAATGTTATTCCCATTATTGGTAAATCTTATTATTGGTAAATATTCATCATAGAGTTGAGCTCTGCAAATATTGTTTATTATCATCATCTAAAAGATGTATGATAATAATATTTTTCTAAAGCAATAGAACTCGCTGTAGGGCTATCTTTTATACATTTCATAGTATTTTCTTATTT
>NC_090744.1:125737151-125742151 GCF_036898095.1 Palaemon carinicauda | reverse complement strand
TATTGTTCAGTTTTATTTTATTATCAAGAAATATTGTCCTGATATACTATATTATCAAGCGATATTGGAATACTGCCGTGATTTACTACACTATCAAGGAATATTGTTCAGTTATACTATATTATCAAGGAATATTGTCCAGATTTACTATATCATAGAGGGATATTGTTCAATTTTCCTTTATTATCAAGGAATATTGTCCTGATTTATTATACTATCAATGAATATTGTTCATTTATACTATATTATCAAGGAATATTGTCCAGATTTACTATATTATCAAGGGATATTGTTCAGTTTTATTTTATTATCAAGAAATATTGTCCTGATATACTATATTATCAAGCGATATTGTTCAATTTTACTTTATTATCAAGGAATTTTGTCCCGATTTACTATATTATCAAGGGATATTGTTCAATTTTACTTTATTATCGAGGAATATTGTCCTGATTTACTGTATTATCAAGCGATATTGTTCAATTTTACTATATTATCAAGGGATATTGTTCTATTTAACGTTATTTACGGAACTACGAGATTGTTGAAAAAAGAATTGTTTTTAGATTATTAAGAAAAAGACTAAAATGTATAAGAAAATAATTATGTGCTCTAATGACGATAAGGATTACATCTTCTGTAATGAAATTAAACATCCTGGGAAAAGTCGTCGTAAAATAACAATACTTAACAAGAAACTTAACGTCATTATGTCCAGTCTATCCGACATGTGTATACTATCAGAATACAAAAGCTGTATTAGATTTTGCACCAGTAAAGACAGACATGATTAGTGATAATGATCAAGTTGATGACAATGCTGATAATAATATTGCAAATGATAAGATTTATTTTGGAAAACTGAGATAAGCCTTATTAAAATTGCTGTCTTCCCTCCATGAATTAATGGTACTAATCTCTTTTTTTTTTATCTAATTATGGATGAAAGAAAATGAGAAATAATTATTTCAGGGGACACATTTTGATGAAAAGCAGTTTTGAAAACACCATCACAAACTGAACCTTGTATACATATATTTTCCAATAATTTGTATACCTTGCCATGTAGTGCTAAATTTGTAAGTACATGGATTGAGAGAGAGAGAGAGAGAGAGAGAGAGAGAGAGAGAGAGAGAGAGAGAGAGAGAGAGAGAGAGAGAGAGAGAGAGAGAGAGAGTCACACGGAAGTAAGACAGTAGATGAACGTGTTTGATATATATATATATATATATATATATATATATATATATATATATATATATATATATATATATATATACACATACAGACACACACACACACATATATATATATATATATATATATATATATATATATATATATATATATATACATACATACAGACACACACACACACACACACATATATATATATATATATATATATATATATATATATATATATATATATATACTTTTATATATTATATATACATTATATATATACTATATATTTGTATATTATATATATATATATGTATATATATATATATATATATATATATATATATATATATATATACACACGATCAATTTACGATCAATTTACCTGATTTTAGCAGCGTTTTCAATCGGAGTAAAGCACGCCAGATAAAATGACCAAAACGGGCGAGCTTAATCAAATACACGAGACCAAAATGAGCTTTTTATAATGTGATTGGATATCCTAATTACATATCCCAAACATGCTGTAATGACACATAATATCATATAATGACTTTATAATGATACAACCTAATCAGTAGTTCACCATCGATGAAGGTCAAGAATAATCTAATTTCTTTATTAGATTTTGTACTCAGTTATGGAAGATTAGGAAATTTTATAATCGGATGAAATTATTTTATTTGATGAATGTCATTGTTACGTAATTTACTGTACTGAATCGTATCATATATATATATATATATATATATATATATATATATATATATATATATATATATGTGTGTGTGTGTGTGTGTGTGTGTGTGTGTGTTTAAGTGCATTATTCTTTTTCTGACTCATATATATGCACACACATACACACACACGAATACACACACGTGTTTGTGTATATATATATATATATATATATATATATATATATATATATATATATATATATACGTATATATATATATATATATATATATATATATATACATATATATATATATATATATATATATATATATATATATATATATATATTGTAACATTATTGCTTTAATATTTCTAAATTATTTAAGTTTTTATAGATGTATAAGGTTGAATATACTGTCGAATTATTGTTTTCTTGCTTTAATTGTTTGTCTTTTCACTGGTAGTTATGTTAGTGGTTATAATGGACTAACGGCTGTTTTATATTTTCAAGTGGTGTTGGTTACGTGGCTGCGCTCCTGCGTGAACGGAGTTTTGGAGGGGCTTTTTTTGAGGATGGTTCCTTAGTGTGTTTCTGAGCCTCCAACCTTGTAGGGCACGACATTTGTGATTGAATCTATATTATTCCACGCCTTTGCAGAGCCACATTGTGAAGCTATTGAGCTTGTTTTGGATATCCTTTCTCTGCAGCAAGGACGTCTCATCATACATTCTGTGCACTGCCCTTGGTTCAGTAAAAGCCAAGGGGACCTCTCTGTCCCAAGGTAATAATATTTATACCTATTTAAGTATCGTGATCACGACCTGTCAGCTGACGTCATTACTGGAGCTTGTGAAAGCCTTTCAATCAAACCAGCCATCGTCCACTAGATAGGGATATTTAGTTTGTATTTGTTAGGATGTTCTCACTTTTCGTTGGCCTTCTCCTTTCTGGACCCTCTCTCCTTTTAGTATGTTTGTGTTGATGACCTTTCTTTAATTGTGTAATTGTTTTCTTTTGCAGGGAGTTTAAGAGTGAGTGTGTATCATTTATTATTGTATTATTGTGGTTCAGGTGTTATTTCTGTCTAAATATTATGTATTAAAATTAAGGAGATTTTTGTGGTATTTTCTTTGTCCCCTTGAGTTGACTTTGCACTCGTATTGATGTTTGGATACTATTCCACCTTTAGTGGACTTAGTACGTTATGATGGTGAATACTATTTGATAAGTGTAGTGTATTGTGTGGTGGTCAAAGCCAGCCATCACAAGTGGCGACCGTGACAGGATATTCCGTTCCTGAGTATTCACCAGTGTTTGTGCAAAGTTAATTCTTGGGGTAATTTTTCAGGCAGTGTATTTTCACCTCCTCGGTGTTGTTTTGTGCAAATTTAGTATTTTGTTTGAATAAGTAATCATGGTTGTTAACGTACTAGAACTCCTTGGAGGAGAGGGATGGCAAGAGAGGTTGGCAGAGTTAAATAGGGAAGACTTGGAAGTTGTAGCAGAACATTTTGAATTGGAATATGATGTGTCCATAAGAAAGGGTGTATTGCTATTGCTCATTTATGATTATGTTAAAACTGTAAAGACAGGTGGGGAACAAGAGGTGAAGTAGTGTCTATAGAAATTTTGGATAAGCAGATTGTCCTGAGACAAATGGAATTTGAAATGGAAAAGTTTAAGGCAGGGGAAAGAGAAAAAGAGAGGCAGCATGAGAAACCCAGGTTCTTTTTCCCCCGCCCATTCCCAAATAGGTTAGTAACTCCTGCTATCAATTTATCGCAGGCTCTCAAATTTGTACCTAATTTGCACTCGTATTGATGTTTGGATACTATTCCACCTTTAGTGGACTTAGTACGTTATGATGGTGAATACTATTTGATAAGTGTAGTATATTGTGTGGTGGTCAAAGCCAGCCATCACAATATATATATATATATATATATATATATATTATATATATATATATATATATATATATATATATATATATATGTATATATATACACATATACATATACATACATACATATATACATACATACATGCATACATATTACATAATTTTTATCATTATTATATTTCATGAAGTCTATGTGAAGGTATTTCCTATATTCTATAAATTGACAGGAAGTATAGCATAACAGCCAATGATTGCATGGGCCTATTTGATTGTCAAATGTTTCTCCCAAACAAATAATGTCGAGTTTCCTGAAATGGTAACAAAGGGATATTTGGAAGGAAATTATTTAATGTAATATCAGGAAATAACGATTTATGGTTTCAGAGAGAGAGTAGATGATATTAATCTCATAAATCATTGACCAAAATATTGATTAACTCGGTATTTATTTTCGGTTGTGGTGTAGTATTGGGAACTTTTTGTATAGCGTTCTACTGGACTGGAGTTCTAGTCCCGCTCCAGCTCTATAGTTACTTGTAGCGTCTGGAACCTCGCCATTTTTGTCAGCTAGGGATTGAATGTTTCGAGGAGCCTATTGGTGTAACCTCCGAGTCATCAGTAACCATTGCCTGGTCCTCCCTGGTCCTAGCTTGAGGGAGCTTGTCTTGCTAGGACATTATCTTGCTGGACATGTCACTATCCCTTGCCTCTGCCATTCGTGAATGTCCTTTACTTTACAGGAGAAACTTACTTATGGAAATTGGATTTATTTTTTCATTTAAAAACGCGCTTTCCAAATTAATAGAAGAATCAATCTGAATTTCTAATTGTATCACTTAATTTATCATTAAACCTTATCCAGCTCATCAAAATTCGATATATGCTTACTTTTAAGTCTTTTGAATCTATCGCTCACACATCGTAATGATACAATATAATGATCATGAAGAGTGTGATGGTTGAAATTATCAGTCGTTATGTTCATTATCCTCCATTGAGTGAAACATGCAGTTATATCTCTTGCATAAATGTACAGTTGGACACAGGAAATCCTTTTGCACCTCGCTGGTAAGAAGTGTACCCTGTCACAACCTCACTGCCCAACGAGTTCCTGCGTGTAGCCCTACTACCTCTGCCATCTGTTCTTACACTAACTGCATGGTTACTCGCCACATTATTTTTAAATAGATCTTATACAACTGCTATATGATGTCTTTAATCTCTAAATAA
>NC_090744.1:125729651-125732151 GCF_036898095.1 Palaemon carinicauda | reverse complement strand
TTTTTTATTGTTTTTTTTAATTTATGAATATATTATTCTGAATTATATTTGGAGTGAGAGATGATCGGACGATTTTTTTTTTGACTAATAGTTTAATTATGATATTTAGTTCTCAATTATAGCATTATTAGATGGTATACATATATTTTTGTGTTGAGAGAGAGAGAGAGAGAGAGAGAGAGAGAGAGAGAGAGAGAGAGAGAGAGAGAGAGAGAGAGAGAGAGAGAGAGAGAGAGTTTTATGTTTAACATGTGAAGGTTTATATAACAAAAAATCTCATTTCACCATCTTTAATTACATCTTCTGAATTGAATTGCAAAAGGCCAACCAGTCCCCATAAAGATGATCAGAGACATTCCAATAGAAAAAAAAAACTATAGCAAAAGTCCTTTCTGAAAGTCCTCCTCTCGAGGCTCCCAGTCCGGACTTCATCTCAGATAGCCGGACCTTTATTGGCAATTACAGTTCCTCTGGAAGTGAAAATACCTGATTTTTCCAGCGACAGCAGAATCCCAGTTACGCCAACAAGTTCCCGTTCCATTAGTATTCTGGATAGAGATTCAAACGCGCGCACACACACACACACACACACACACACACACACACACACACACGCATACACACGCATACACACACAAACGAGGAAAGTTATTGAAGTTCGAATACATTACATTTCGCCTTTGCTGTTTGTCATATTGTTATGAGAACAGTTGTGGTTGTTTTCATATTTTTTTTTTTTAGGACAATGGTGTTTATAGTTGTATCAAAATGAAAATTCTCTCTCTCTCTCTCCCTCCTTCCCTCTCTCTCTCTCTCTCTCTCTCTCTCTCTCTCTCTCTCTCTCTCTCTCTCTCTCTCTCTCTCTCTCTCTCTCTCTCTCTCTAAGGGTTCATTGTTACTACCTACACGTGTTATCACTTCAGGGATAAAACTATTATCTATTTTTTCTTTATATGAAAACAGTGTTATATTAACATTATTTGGATACCTATATTGTATTAAATTCTCTCTCTCTCTCTCTCTCTCTCTCTCTCTCTCTCTCTCTCTCTCTCTCTCTCTCTCTCTCTCTCTCTCTCTCTCAGATTTCTGTTGAATGTATCTACATATTAATGACAAGGATGGAATGAACCCACTCCACTGAGACTTTATCCCAACGGCGAACATATTAATACACTGTTACCTTTTGTCATATACACTGTATACTGTATATATTGTACCTTACGTGTTTCATACAATGTATTTTTATTAATTTTTTTTTTATCTCATTCTTTTCCGCACTGATAATAGAAAAACCTGGTGAAGCCAGCCATCGCATGTTTTACATTATTTACATTTTAGTTTTATTGTTGCCCTAAACTTTTCGTATATAACCTCGTTATATTCTGAAATGAAGGTTGCTTACAATCAGCTCGCCTCTCTGTTAGTACTCAAGAGCCCCTTTGCACTGTCCCAATATTATATATATATATATATATATATATATATATATATATATATATATATATATATATATATATATATATATATATATATATATATATGTGTGTGTGTGTGTGTGTGTGTGTGTGTGTGTGTGTGTGTGTGTGTGTGTGTGTGTGTGTGAATAACAATAAGAGAAAAAGAGCAACCACTATTCTAGAATAAGCATTAAACCCAAACGCAAAATAAACTCTCTCTCTCTCTCTCTCTCTCTCTCTCTCTCTCTCTCTCTCTCTCTCTCTCTCTCTCTCTCTCTCTCTCTCTCTCTCTCTCACTTTGTGATTTCTGTGTTAAATCCATTAGCATATCAATACCATGGCTGGAACGAGCTGAAGCCAGTGAGACCCTCATCCCAAAGGATATTGTACTAATAAACTGGGATGAAAAAATTATGTGTATATATATATATATATATATATATATATATATATATATATATATATATATATATATATATATATATATATATATATGTATGTATGTATGAACGTATATATTCACACAGAGTAGAATTTGTCATAAATATCACGAATTCTTCATTGAGAGTGAACATTCATACAAGAAAAGGCTTTAATATTTTTCATTTAAGATATTTTTTTTAACTTTGAATGTTTCGAATAGATAAAATAGTTCAGGCATTCTTAGATTTTCCAAATCAGTATTACTTAAGAATAAGTAATGTATCTTTATGCCGTTATAAAGTGGAAGTCAATAAGTGAATGATATAATATTTAAGCATTTAAATCACACGAAAAGAAAGAAATTATTCCTTCATCTCTCTCTCTCTCTCTCTCTCTCTCTCTCTCTCTCTCTCTCTCTCTCTCTCTCTCTCTCTCTCTCTCTAGTTGTTCAAAAATTATCATACCGATATGTTATTCAACATCTAATACACAAACATAGGTATATACACAGTATATGCATGTATGTATAGTTTGAAAATACGTGTGAATATGAATTACAAATAGTACTTTTTTTTCTTTTTTAAATTCAGGAAGGTTTATGTAATAAAATTTGTTATATA
>NC_090744.1:125717151-125727151 GCF_036898095.1 Palaemon carinicauda | reverse complement strand
TATTTATAATGTGTCCATTCCTTTAAAAAAAAGTAAACAATTGAAAAATATCTTGGGCCACCATATCTACTTTTTGTCCATGCAATAAAACTAAATAAAATACAAATTCCCAATCGGTATTAATTAAGTGTATGTTGGTCTCATAACCCAATTTTTTATTTTTACCTCTTTTTAAGTACATGCAAAGAGCCAGGGAATTTCATTGGAAAAATTCCTCGAGAAAATTGTAAACTGACAATCGTGAACGTTTCCCCAAGTAGCCAACTAGCCATTTTAAGGTGGATTTTTCTGACCGGGCCTTAGGTGATATGCAAATAAGAAACTGGATCAGGTTAACGAAGCAGCTCATATTTGGAAAAGAAGAAATACGAAGTGAATTATACCGGGTGGAGTTGCCGTAGGAGATAGTTACTGGATTCATGACCGACTCGGATTGTGTAGCTTCACATAAAGATGTTAATTTTCGAATTGGACTTTTGACGAAAGAAAATGTTTTAGTAATTTCATATAAGTTTTCATCATTTCTTTCTTTTTTTATGTTTGGAGAATCTTACTTTAGTTAAAACATTCAATATAGGGATATCACACATTATTTTAATTGGAAACCATTTTTCATTAACTTTTCAATTTTTTTTATGACTTTTGCTTATTCATTGTACAGTTACCGTTATATATATATATATATATATATATATATATATTATATATATATATATATATATATATATATATATATATATATTTATATATATATATATTCAATTATTACTTCAATATATTCTCAATACATTTCGAATACCTTTTAGTGTGAAATGTCTTTTTTTCGTATCATAATTGATCTGTCAATTATCTTATTGATATGATTTTCCAGCACAAAACCCGACGCGCTCTAATTGAATAAACACACCAAGATTTTCCTTTCGTGAAATCTATTACATTTCACCAAAATCATATACTTTAAATAATCCCAAATATGATGTAACTGAAATACACCAAAATAGTGATTTACACTGAAACGAGTTCAAATGAAATATCCATAATGCATATTTCTGAGTAATATTATACCAGACCATTCTCTGTTTATCTTCCAACGATAAGTAACGCAGAATATCAAATATCTAAGGAATGATTTTGAGATTCGTTGCGGTGTCATTGCTTAGAGCGAACAGAACGTTATATATTCAGTCCAATATTGAAAGCAGTTTCAAGTCTCAGTTTCCTTGTGAATTTCAACCATCCTATAATATTTCATTTATTCATATCCAATTTCGTCTGCATTTTTAAAAGGAGTGTTCTTGTTACGTATGGAATTTAGTTTATGTCATTTGAATGATTTTATTATTATTGTTATTATTATTATTGTTGTTATTATTATTATTATTATAATTATTATTATTATTATTATTATTATTGTTGTTGTTATTTATATTATTATTATTATTATCATTATTGTTTTTTATTGTTATTTTTATTATTACTGTTATTATCAATATTCTTCTTCTTCTTCTTCTTCTTCTTCTTCTTCTTCTTCCTCTTCTTCTTCTTATTATTATTATTATCATTATTATCATCATCATCATCATCATCATCATCACCATCATCATTATTATTATTATCATTATTATTATTATTACTATTATTATTATTATTATTATTATTATTATTATTATTATTATTATTGGCTGATCTACAGCCCTAGTTGGAAAAGCAGGATGCTATAAGCCCAAAGGGCCCCAAAAGGGAAAAATAGCCCAGTGAGGATAGGAAATAAGGAAATAAATAAATTACAAGAAAATTACTAACATTTAAAATACAATATTTTAAGAATAGTAACAAAAATAAAATAGATCTTTTGTACAACAAATATAAATTTCAAAGTAAATAAAAACCAAGAGGAAGAGAAATAAGATAAAATGGTGTTTCTGAGTGTACCCTCAAGCAAGAGACCTCTAACCCAAGACAGTGGAAGCCCAAGGTATAGAGGCTATTTTCTGGATACATTCTCTACTCTTGCATTTCTAATTATGTGTCTCCTTAAGGAAACATTTCTATTATTCCATCAAAATTGTAAGTCAACAACTAAATCTCATAAATGATTTAAATGGAATTTTCATTCTTAATACGCTAAGGGAATGGAAGTTCTATTTTGTGTCATTATCATTGTCAATATCAGTAATTCGCCAAATAACACACTTCCAACTTTGCTCATTCTTGTGAATTGTAAATAAGATAAACATGTTTATGGATTGTTTACGATCCCTTGGCAATTTGCTACCGAGAAATGCTTAAAATATGTAAGTTACTAAGTTATTGATTCCAAAATAGATACGGTATAGCATATATATATATATATATATATATATATATATATATATATATATATATATATATATATATATATATATATGTATATATATATATATGTGTGTATATAAAATACACATTCACATACACGCGCGCGCGCACACACACGCGCGTGCGCACACACACGCACACACACATATATATATATATATATATATATATATATATATATATATATATATATATACATATATAAATATATATATATATATAATATATATATATATATATATATATATATATATATATTATATATATATATATATATATTATATATATATATACACACACAATCTTTTGGTAATTAGTTCCCGAGAAAAGCTTAAAATATTTAAGTTATTGGTTCCAATATATATATATATATATATATATATATATATATATATATATATATATATATATATATATATACAGACACTAATTGTATACAATCCCTCGGTAATTAGTTCCCGAGAAATGCTTAAAATATGTAAGTAATTGGTTCCAAAATAGGAGAGGAAAGGTAATAAGGAAATAAATAAACGATATGAGAAATAATGATCAATTGAAATAAAATATTTTAAAAAAATTTAAAAACATTAATAACATCAAAATAGATATTTCATTATATATAAACTATAAAAAGATTTACGTCAGCCTGTTCAACATAAAACAATTTGCTGCAAGTTTGAACTTTTGAAGTTCTACCGATTCAACCACCCGATAAGGAATGGCTATGGATAAGACATATTACATGGTTGTGTTTTCTCAGTGTAAAAATACGAACTATATCATAGCAGACTTGGTGATTATGGTGACAAAGGATCCTGGAACTGCATAGTATATTCGCTGTTATGGAAATAATATTTCATGCTTTGATGTCGTTAACGATGCTGCTGATATTATCACGGCTTCTCTAGTGGGAATCTTAACAAAATTGGGAAATACATTCAATTCGTTTTGCTATTAAAATCCATTGAATTTTCTGTGTAATCTACACTGTTAAAAATTGTTTGTATTTTGTGTCATTTACAAAAAAAAATTCTGTATTATCTGTGTCATCTACACTGTTAATATTTTTGTATTTTCTGTGTCATCTACACTGTTAATTTTTTTTTCTGTGTCATCTACGCTGTTATTTTTTTCTGTCATCTACGCTGTAATTTTTTTTTTGTACTATCTGTGACAGCTACACTGTTAATTTTTTTTTGTATTTGCTGTGTCATCGATACTTAAATTTGTTTTGTATTTGCTGTGTCATCTACACCGTTTTTTTTTTTTTTTTTTTTTTTTTTTTTTTTTTTTTTTTTTTTTTTTCTCTGTGTCATCTATAATGTTAGATTTTTTCTTTTTCGGTGTCACCAACACTTGAAAATTTTTGTATTTGCTGTGTCATCTTCACTGTTAATTTTTTTTTTATTTTCTGTGTCATCTACACTTAAAAATTTGTATTAAAAAAAAGGTAAATATCTGCCAACATTTATTCCAGGATTTTTACCGTTTTAAAAACGGATATAATGACGCAAAGGGGTGATATCGTTGTCACCAATTCGCAAAATATAATAACAAAATAGGGTAAAAATTACAGTAGCTTGTCGCTTGTAATTCTTCTGAAGTACGGTTGAGAGCAGTATATTTTTAGAGAGAATTTCCAGTCAAAATCGCGGTTTTTTTTTTTTTTTTTTAATTTCCAATCAAAATCACGGTGTTTTTTTTTTTTTTTTTTTTTTTTTTTTTTTTTTTTTTTTTTTTTTTTTTTTTTACACTGTATACGAAATATTTGATCAAATCTGTAATGCGAATGACGTGTAATCAGTGATGATTGATTTCTTGTGAGGGGAAAAAAAATACGGCTCAACAGATTGTAATTTATATATTGAGTCATAAAAAACTAAGAGAGAAAGGGATTGAATAAAATAATTTAAGGAAAAAAAAAATATAACAAATATAGAAGTAGACAAGTGACATAAAAAGGATATCATTGATTAAATTTCGGAATGAGTTGTATATTATTATTATTAATATTATTATCATTATTATTATTATTATTATTATTATTATTATTATTATTATTATTATTATTATCATTAATAATGTAGTTATTATTATTATTATTATTATTATTATTATTATTATTATTATTATTATTATTATTATTATTGTGGTAGGAGACCCTCCTTCAAACAGGTGGAGTTAAATACTATGGCTGCATCGGCAGAATTCAATTTCTTGTCCAATTTCTCGATTCTTCGGACAATTCTTATTATTATTATTATTATTATTATTATTATTATTATTATTATTATTATTATTATTATTATTATTATTATTATTATTATTATTATTATTATTATTATTATCATCTGCAAAGTAAAAAACCCACATAAGCTAGGGTAACATCTTAAGAAAAACTCACTGGAAGTTTTATATATATATATATATATATATATATATATATATATATATATATATATATATATACTGTATATATATATATCTATATATATATATATATATATATATATATAGGTAGATAGATAGATAGATAGATATAGATATGATATACTAACATTTGAATATGACCCAGAGAAGAGTCCATGGTGGGAAATTATGTATGGCTATAGCGAATTTAAAATGATTTATTTTAATTAAAATTAAAATATCACCGATGTTATATATTTCAGTAAGGCATTGAGTTACAGCAAATAATAAACTTCTACATTTTGTATTTTGTATAACTGACTAAGTAGTTATTATTATTCCTTCATATTCAAATGATTATGGGCAACAATACGCCTAGAAAGAATGGAAAAGAAAACTATAATTTTGTGTTTATGGGAATATGTTAATTGGAAACCCAATACTGGTCTTATAAATGAATCATGAATCGAAAGAATATATATACACACACACACACACATACACACACACATATATATATATATTATATATATATATATATATATATATATATATATATATATATTTATTCATTTATTTCATCATCACCATCTCCTCCTACGCCTATTGACGCAAAAGGCCTCGGTTAAATTTTGCCAGTCGTCTCTATCTTGAGCTTTTAAATCATTACCTCGCCATACATCATCTCCTGCTTTACGTTTCATATTCCTCAGCCATGTAGGCCTGAGTCTTCCAACACGTCTCGTGCCTTGTGGAGCCCAGTTGAAAGCTTGGTGAACTACTCTCTCTTGGGAAGTGCGAAGAGCATGGCCAAACCATCTCCATCTACCCCTCACCATGATCTTATCCACATATGGTACTTGAGGAATCTCTCTTATAGTTTCATTTCTAATCCTTTCCTTATATATATATATATATATATATATATATATATATATATATATATATATATATATATATATAGATGCGTGTAATTTAATTGATAGGTGGATAAATATCTGAACCCTAGGAATTTTTTTTTTTACTGAATATCTTTCTTTATAATTTCATGCATCACTGCTAGTGGCAAATTATCTCGAGTTTCATCAATGCGTCTTCACTTACCAATTATATATTTCAATTAGCAATTCATCCTTGACTAGAGGCGAGTGAGCCTTTAATCTCTTGACAAGCGTTATTGTAATCGCAGATGAAAGGAGACACATTAGGAGTTAGCGAAGCACACCATGATATTATACATTCTGAAGGCAAATGATTGAACTTCTGTTTAACTTGACCACTTGTACAAAATTTATGACGTGAAATGGATTTCAATTTTGATGATATGTTATATTATATTCTTGCAATGTATTTCTACCATCACATTTGGCGTCTGCAAAGCACACCATAATATTATACATGCTGAAGGCAAACGAATGAATTTACTGCCTCACTTTTTCATTCACAAAATGTGTGGGTCATCAAATGGATTGCAATTATTATTATTGTTATTACATGCTAAGCTACAACCCTAGTTGGAAAAGCAGGATGCTATAAGCTCAGTGGCTACAACAGGGAAAATAGCCAAGTGAGGAAAGGAAACGAGGACAAATAAAATATTTTAAGAACAATAACAACATTAAAATAAAATAAATATTTTTTATATAAACTAGAAAAACTTTAACAAAACAAGAGGAAAAGAAATTTTACAGAATAATGTGCCTGAGTGTACCCTCAAGCAAGAGAACTCTAACCCAAGAGTGCAATGTAAATTTACCATGAAATTTCCTCCTATTTGCTCAACGTCATTTGAACTATCAGCAAATGGAGGAGTATGGAATATGGTTATGAAGTATATTATTGGATATGATAGCCTTTACACATTTATGAAATGTCCCTATATAAAGTCCAATGAACTATTAACAGAGGGGTTGAAACGATGTCATCCCAGTAATAGGTAATTAGGTTCATTTGTTAGTGTAATATGATATGATGTTTATGTTACAAATCTCTCTCTCTCTCTCTCTCTCTCTCTCTCTCTCTCTCTCTCTCCTCTCTCTCTCTCCTCTCCTCTCTCTCTCTCTCTCTCTTTATATATATATATATATATATATATATATATATATATTATATATATATATATATCTTGTATATATATATATATATATGTATATATAAATGTGTGTGTATATATATTTATATATATACACATTATATATATACATATACACACACACACACACACACACACATATATATATATATATATATATATATATATATATATATATATATATATATATATATATATATATATATATATATATATATATTGATTCACAGGGTGGTCCAAAAGTAGGTGGACAGTAAATGCTTACATTTATGTTGAGATTGAATATACATACAATTCTTTTTACTAACAACTACAGCAATGATAATTAAATTTTATTGCTAACCAAATTACAAAAGCCGAGACATAAACCTATTCCTCATACAGTACACCTACTTCTGGATCATCCTGTACGTATATATATATATATATATATATATATATATATATATATATATATATATATATATATATATAATATATATATATGCATATATATACATGCACAAGCACATGGACTCTGAAGGGCTTCTCAGGCACCAGCCTCGGGCTAAACAGCCCGGCCTAATAAAAATATCTTGCTCGTTAATCCTTAATATTCAGATCTATTTTAATTTAACTATTTTCAGTGAAATGAGAATCAAGGAATTTCCATATATGAAAGAAAGCTTAATACTTTAATATCCATTCTTACATCTTTATTACATCAATATAACAGCCTCTTCAGTTCAGTAGTAATGAACTAAATCAACATTGAGGTGAACATGGACTAAATTCTGAAAATAAAAAAGTTTACAAGTCACAAATATATGTCGACGTCAGTGACCTTAGATGTCAGGATGCTAGAAAACTTTACATCAATCAATCAGTCACAAACATGTGATGATGATTGAAATAAAAATTAGAGCATAACGATTGAGTATGAGGCTTGTGTGGTAATTGCAGTGTATTTTAGATGGAATAATACTACTGTAGTTTGGACATTTAAACTTAATTGTGTAATGGAATTGAGGAAGGTAGTAAAAGAAGAGATCTCCAAAATGTGGGTTATATCGAAAAGAATACTGATTGTAAGCTTGTCATTAAACTGTAAATTCAGGTTTTCTTCATGAATTTTGATATACTTTTTATTTTATTATAAAGTGATTTTGTACTCTACCAGTCGGTATATCTTAGCAATCCATGTTTGGTAACGGTTATATAAGCGGATGAGCAACTTGGTGGAGTAACAAGAACTGTAGTTCGGACATTTGAACTTAATTCTGCAATAGAATTGAGGAAGGTTGCAAAAGATATTACCAAAAATATGGTTTATAACGAAATGAATACTGATTGTAAGCTTTTCATTAAACTCTAAATTCAGGTTTTCTTCATAAATTTTGATATACTTTTTATTTTGTTATAAAGTGATTGTGTACTCTACCATGTTTGCCAACGGTTATATAAGCGGATGAGCAACTTGGTGGAGCAACGAGAACTTTGGGTGTGGAGGAAATGGGCCCCTAAATCTCGATGAAGGCACTGGCAGCAAGGTGACGCATTGGGTTTAAGGCGAGAGACATGATCTCTTTTCGGCTTCCACTCCTGATGCCTGGCGGATAATCTTGCTAGAATTAGTATGGTCCGGCAAGGGTCTCTTGCCTTAGTTAGATAGGCACTGCCAATGAATCCTCTGAGGTCCTTTGCGTCAATAGGCGTAGGAGAAGTTGACGATAAATGAAGTGGTTTAAGGGGTTGGGATAATAAATATACGTTTTAATTATAAGTGGTTCTAGTAGTTGAGATAAGTATACATTTAACTTAATTGTATTATTTTCATAAACACGCGTAAGTAAAGAAACATAATCATTTGTTCTCTTTGTTATGTAATGTAATAAAAAAATAAAAATCTATGATACTAATTAGAGATGAATATGAACAAGGCAGTCCAGAAAGGTAAAATTATTTTGCAAACAAATCGAGGTAACCAAAACGTAGAAAAAAATTATGCTGATTTCAGTAATATTTCTTTGTTGATGTTTGAATTTGAACTCGCTTTCATATGCAGTTATAAAAGTCGGTATATATATATATATATATATATATATATATATATATATATATATATATATATATATATATATATATACACACACATACACATATATATATATATATATATATATATATATATATATATATATATATATATATATACACACATACACACATATATATATATATATATATATATATATATATATATATATGTGTGTGTGTATATATGTGTGTATGTATATATATTCAGTATATATATATATATATATATATATATATATATATACATACATATATGCATATACATATTTAAAAATAATAGGAAAATACCTTTAACTCCAACAATTAGAATTAACGATAAAACAAAAGTAGATATTCCTCTTTAAACATATGACCTTTTTAATGAAAGCGAGAAAAATGACAAATATATTATCATTTGCAGAAGAAAAATTCGGATATTCTTCTCTTGATACTGAAATGCTTTTATTTCTGGAAAATAAACTAAATCCAGACTTTATATCAAACAGAAAATAATGGTTTTTGTCTTTATATTTTAGTATACCGAAGATAAACTTTTGAAAAGAGGATTATTATAGCGAAGAAATACAGTTTATTTCTGGCTAAGATTAAAGTAGGCAGTAATACAATACATATATTATGTATTTCTCGTGTCGTTTACCATGAAAAATACTAGTAGGTCCAAGTTTAGATAATTTTTAGTTTTTCGTTTTGATAACGTATATTATCCGATTTTTTTTTAACGCGTGTGTATTTCCTTATCACATCCCTTCATAGACTGCAGGTAATTTTCTAGACGTTATAAAATAGCCGTAATTCCTCTCCTGTTGCACTTACCGCCAGGAAATAGGGCTATTCTCACGGCCATCCCTTTTCGTAGAGAGTGAACGACGTAAATATGCCAGGTGGCGCTGGTGTATCTTGCCTCTATATAAGGTGCCCGTGTTGTCTTTCTTATCTTTACTATCTTTACTATCTTTACTTGGTTTTAGAGCACTTCCATCTGCTTGGTTCTCTTTTCACGAAGATATTTTCCTTTCGCTTAGTGTGCTATGTGGAGGTCTCTTGCTTGAGGCTATGCTCCGGGGCACT
>NC_090744.1:125707151-125709651 GCF_036898095.1 Palaemon carinicauda | reverse complement strand
ACTTCAGTATAAAAGTATGTTAGTTATTTTCATATATGGAACAAACACCTCAATATGTTATATATCCTTGCATGTTCTGAATTAAATAATTTGAATTACAACGGAGAAAAGTTTATTTGTTTCTTTACTGATCTTTTATCTTCAAAATGTAATTATTAATTGATCTGACTTCGTTATCATTGAATTTTTGACGAATAAACAAAATATGAGAATGGATATAATTAGAATGATAAATATAATTATAGAAAATCTTTATTATGAAGAAAGACAGTTACTTCTTCCCCACCGTTAACCCTACATTAAGGGGTCGGTTGCCTGATGCGCCCTCTCAATGGCCTTCTATCAAAGGACTCCTCTTCCACCAAAACTCTTCTCTCCATATCATCCTTCACCTTCCATCGGCACCTAACTATTAACCCTACATTAAGGGGTCGGTTGCCTTATGCGCTCTTCTCATGGCCTTCTATCAAAGGAATCCTCTTCCACCAAAACTCTCTCTCCATATCATCCTTCACCTTCCATCGGCACCTAACTATTAACCCTACATTAAGGGGTCGGTTGCCTGATGCGCCCTCTCAATGGCCTTCTATCAAAGGACTCCTCTTCCACCAAAACTCTTCTCTCATATCATCCTTCCCTTCCCAGAAAGTTAAAAAATTGAGGTATGTCGTCTGCCAAAGACATCTCAGGTTATTTATGACTCACTATTTTGGATGCCACAATGGTTGTCGATTGCATCCAAGGAAAAGAGAAAGAGAAAATTATTGAGGAAAGTTAGTATATTACGGTAAATATGTCAATAAAGTCAATGAAAATGAAAATGATTCTCACTAGTTTTAGTACTAAACACATTGTTTGTAATAATATTATTGATAATACTCATGATAACGATAAAATAATGAATTCATAATAGCGATGACAATTAATAATAGTAATAATTATTATTATAATAATGATGAAAACAACTATGATAATAATAATAATAACAACAATAATAATAATAATAATAATAATAATAATAATGATAATAATAATAATAATTGCTTACTGCACAATTCAGGGTTTTGAATGAGCTTTTATCAAGATTTTGCAACACCAACACACACGTCTACTTTGGAGTTGAACAAGAAATCACTTTATATATATATATATATATATATATATATATATATATATATATATATATATATATATAATTTTACTAAAATTATATAGGGTTGAATATATGTAGGTTGATAATACTCAAGAGTGGAATGAAATGAGGAATGATGAAATAGGGCCGATAGAATATAATACACAGAAGGATAATAGGCATGTTATCCTTGGGTAATGGTGAGTAATGTGAAAAAATTACTTGAGAATAATTCATGCTACAGAGCTCTCTCTCTCTCTCTCTCTCTCTCTCTCTCTCTCTCTCTCTCTCTCTCTCTCTCTCTCTCTCTCTATATATATATATATATATATATATATATATATATATATATATATATATATATATATACATACATATGTATGTATATAGACTGTATATATATTTTAATACACACATACACATATTTACTGTATATATATATATATATATATATATATATATATATATATATATATATATATATATATATATATATATATATATATTATACACACACATATATATATGTATATATATATATATATATATATATATATATATATATATATATATATATATATATATATATAACGACGGACATTCAAATCCAGACGTCGTATTGTTTATTCCCGCCATCTTTGTTCCTTTATTAGCAATACATCGGAGATCTATTGATAGATGCAATCTCACGACAGGTCCCTTTGGGGTCAGATTTCATGGAAGAGATACAGGTACCGAGACTACCGGGAAGGTGAGGTGGTGTTTGGTATCGACAAATCCATTCCGGGTGTAACCGTGAATCAGTGCTTGTTATTGCTGAGAGTTTGGTAGAAAGCATAGTGTGTATAGATTTCACGGTTTAATTTACCTTTAAGGGGTTGGGGAGTAATTATTTAAGCACTGAGAAATAGTCTTCTTAGGTCGATGTTTAATCCAGAGTAATATACTGTATATATATATATATATATATATATATATATAATATATATATATATATGTGTATATATATATAATATATATATATATATATATATATATATATATATATATAATATATATATATCTGTATATATATATATATATATATATATTACATATATCTGTATATATATACAGATGTGTGTATTATATATATATATATATATATATATATATATATATATATATATATATATATATATATCTAATATTCTAGATTAAAATCGAACTAGGAAGCGCTTAAATAAATGCTCCACAAGTTTTTAAATGTAAATTACACCAAGGAATCTATACACACTATTCTTTCTACATAATTCATACAATACCTTCAAATCATTCTGGTAGCAACTGGAATGTAATGGCCAATTTGATGTTTCTATGTTAGTCTAC
>NC_090744.1:125705578-125706651 GCF_036898095.1 Palaemon carinicauda | reverse complement strand
ATAATGAAAGAAAACATACGTATCTATTGCTGTATACGAGATCAAGCTATTTCTATTGAAATCAAAGGCTTTGAATATTTAGTTAAGGGGAGGTGAAGGATCATGAAAAAAATGCTTTTAACATCTCAAACTTCACGTGGAGATAAACACTTGAAGATGACTATGCAAACGCCTTGAGCCAGTTGATAAAACATTCCTATCAAGTAATTATTTTGTTTAAAGAATTAAAAACGAGAACAAGAACCACATTTTAAACTTGCGAGTAAATATTTCTTAAATGCCGTGGAATATTGATGCCAGGTAGATTACATATATTTATAATTCTTATTTAATTAATAATTTTATGTCTGAGATTCAGTAAATTGGAGGGACTACTGTAGAATCTATCATTAGAATGATTTTATTCGAAAAATATTAACGTGTTCGTAACTTGTGAACAAGAAATTGGCAAAAGTTACTTCTTTTTTATTTACATCTGTAGTTATTTTTCTTATTTACATCTGTAGTTATTTTTTTATTTACATATGTAATTAAAACTTGTTGAATTTAAAAACTAAAGCCCCTAAAACAAGTAAAGCTTTTGTATTTTATTTCTTTTTTTTTTTAGCTAAAATATTCTAGGTCACCCCTTTTGAGCGGGATTGAAGTTAGGGAGGGAGGTTGGAAGGGTTGAATCTGGTTGTGTGCGCATGCGTGTATGCATATCTATCTAGATATTAGCCGCCATTTTAGACTGGTCGCGTACACTAGTATAATAATAATAGCGTATTTGACAGACCACCTCTGTCCCATGGGCTGTCACGTTCTACCTTCAAGTCCGCTGTTCCTGTCCGTGCCTACAGTATCTGTCTTCTGTTGGCCACCCCTCCCGTTGATCTCGTCTTCCACATCATCAAGCAAAGGAAATGGATTCTCTCCCACACCCCTTTTCCACCCCCCCCCCTTTTCCATTTCTTTTCACACAGGCGTATCTTTTATTCCTCACCCCTTTACTTGATCCGTTTTTACCTTCTGGTCTCTCGTGTGTCTTTTCACTCTCACAGTCATCGAATGTTCTATTTGTCTACTCCCTT
>NC_090744.1:125688078-125693078 GCF_036898095.1 Palaemon carinicauda | reverse complement strand
TCCTTGTGAGCTAAGGATGGGGGGTTTGGGGGTGCCTATAGGTCTATCTGCTGAGTCCTCAGCAGTCATTGCCTGTCCTTGGTCATAGCTTGGGTGGAGAGGGGGGTTGGGGGTCAGTCTCTAGGGCATTTTACTGCTTGATAGGGCAATGTCGCTGTCCCTTGCCTCTGCCATTCATGAGTGGCCTTTAAACCTTTAAAGTGTATAATACATCAAAGCAGCGAATTAGGGAGTTGCAATCTCTCATTTGACGCGAGGAGTCAGCAGCGGTCAGTTGGGCCCTCGATTGATTCGCTGCTATGCTATGTATACCTTACGTATGGCCTCGGCCAGCACGATAACGAGGCTCTTTGGATGCAAAGGCAATCTCCTCAATTGCTGATGAAGCATTCGGACACGGAGAATACCAAAGCAGATCTCTAATTGACCTTTTAGAATAGGTTTATGCTATGTATATTGAAGCATTAATTTTTTTTGTTTTTTTCCCCCCCAAAAAAAAATAATGTCAATCCTTACAATAAGATTATCTTATTGTTTGTCAAGATTGTTGAATGAATTCACTGAATGAATCAAACTGCGTATTGGTATTCCGTTTGATATCGACCTTTTTCTGGATGAAATTTCACATTAGGGTCTTCTTAAGAAGATGGATTTAAAGCTCGGTCTGTGTGTGTGTGTGTGTGTGTGTGTGTGTGTGTGTGTGTGTGGAAAGAGCAGCTGTCCTATTTTACGTCTTGAAGAATATATGAATGAAGAGTGAGATTGGAATTCTGGTAGTTGATGGTATTAAGAACCATATAAAGATTGAGACATTCGTATTCAACCTTTACTTTTACCCAAACAAGCTTTGATGGTAATGGACACGTTTTCGCTTACACCAACTGGATGACATACTTTGATTCATGTTTTGATTTATTTGTCTTAATACCTTAATTGGTTTTAATTAATATCAGTGGTGCAATGAACCCCAGTCTTGGGTCTAGAGTTGCAACTCTATGCTCCACTAGCCTTGTATCCAAGGGCTCTTTTCAAGATGGTCACCGTTCCCTTGATGGCAGTAATCTGCACCTCATTTATACTTGGGCAACTTGGTTGATTAATTGATTGATTTGAGGTTTTCTGGCATCCTACCATCTTAGGTCATTGACGCCAAAATCGTTTATTGTAAGTAAAAAATAAAAGAATATTCAATTAAATCCATAAAAGCAAAGATGTCATTTTAAGTTATTTATCTTTCAGAAGACCTGATTCTGAAATAAATCTAAAAATACCCCTATCATGGTAAGACAAATCATGTACAAGAATCTTGGCAAGGATGAACCTGCCATCCTCACCTCGAACCTCAAATAGATGTCTATTTCTCTCACTACTATATGTGGGGCAAATGTCTCACTGTTGGGCAAATTGCTATCACCTGAAGGTATTTTCTCAGGGTTGTTTTTCGTAAGTCCTGTTGGCCCCCACCACCACAGGTATTATTCCTATTTCTTTCAGTCCCCATGTATTTTTCAGGTCGTTCTTTAGTTCTTGGTATTTTGTTATTTTCTGCCTCTCAGCTCTATTGAGGCCAAAATCACTGGATGCTGCATTATCTATAATCTTTTCTGTTTTTTCTTCTTTATTCCAGATCACAATATCAGGTTTTTCCAGTGTTGGTTTTGTTATAATTACGCTATTCTAATTGTCTGGATTTTTTTTAATTGTTAGCATCCTTGAAATTGTATGCTAACTTACTGGAGGATTATTATTTTTCTCCTCGACAACTTTTTTTTTTCTTTCCCTTAAACGATTGTTCTGTGAACTGTGAGCATTGATGCCATTGTTGTTGTCCAACTGCAAATTATCATTTGATAATTTTATTTGTATTTTTTTTTTCTACATTACTTTTACCCCATCCATATCAATCGAGCCTGCGGACTCTTCCGGCACTCGAGACATTCATAAATATCTCCAAAGACTTTCCTCTTGGCGAGTTTCTCATTTGAACCCCCCCCCTCTACCTCACTTTAAAGTCCCCCCCCCCCCCTTCCACCAACCAAAAGTAAAGAGATTGGAAAGAAGCAATAAAAGAGATAGAAGAAAAAGAAGAAAACCAATATCTCACGGTGGTATAGAGAAGTCTCTTGTTGAAACCAGCTGATGTGGTAGCAAAGAGCCTCGTCCTTTACAACACCGGTTGCTGAAAATGACAAAAGGCTCCCACACATGAATAATCCAAGAGCTCTCTGGAATCTTTGGAGTAAGGGAGGAGAGGAGCAACACAATTCTCACTGGCCAAAATACGTGTTCGTCTTATTGGGCTCGCGAAACGTGTTGGTTTATAGAGCCGTTATTAGAATGGCCTGTCTAAGGCCTGTCTAAGGCCTTTCTAAGGCCTGTGCTGTCTATTGATTGCTCGCTTTTAGAGTGAGATGCTTTTAGATGTTTTATATATATATATGTATATATATAAATATATATATATATATATATATATATATATATATATATATATATATGTATGTATGTATGTATATATATATATATATGTGTGTGTGTGTGTGTGTATTCTGTATATGTTTTTTATATGGGATTATATACTGTATATGTATATGTGTATATATATATATATATATATATATATATATATATATATATATATATATATATATATACATATATATACATATATATATATATATATATATATATATATATATATATATATATATATATATATGTATAAAACCCCATATAAAAGAAAAGCAATGTTCAAATTGAAAACTCATCTTTTATATATCTCGCCTGCGGAAACCAATTTAAACAACTATAATACCCAAAACCTTGATAGAGAAGGAGGAAAATCTTTACAATACTTATAAAAAAAAAAATTGTAATATATATATATATATATATATATATATATATATATATATATATATATATATATATATATATATATATATATATATATATATTAGCTTTCATGTATGACTTGCTTATGAATATTTTTATAAGGAAAAAACAATTTTTATGAACATTTTTATAAGGAAAAAATTATGTCTTTTATACCTCGTGCAAAAGAAGACAACCATGGTGTTTTGAAATGGAACAAGGCAAATTGAAAATAAATTGGCTATAAGTAAAAGGCTGAAATGGTATCCTGAAATCAACATCTGGGAAGAATCAGCCATTATATTAAATTCATTAAGATGATGATAAAGTGGAAATAATGTAATACCATTGTCATTCCAATTGATTCGGAATGATTGAATTGATTTTAGGGTTTCTTGTTTTGGGAAAACCGCTTAACTAGATTGTCTCGGAATTGTAATGGAAATCCTGATGCCATACAATCATCTCGAGATTATTTGAAGACTTGTTATTATTAAAAAATCTTCATCTGAATTATATTAAGTCTTCAAATGATCTCGAATGTCTTCAGATTACTGTGTAATGATTATCAACGAAGTATAAATATTGTTATTGAGGGCCAAACATTATTTGCACTGTGCTTTCAGCAAACAAAAAAGGCCTTCTTATCTCTGCCAGCGAAGTTGGAAGTAGGTTATGTTTTACTCCGTTTGTTTGTGTGTGATTGTTTGTGAACAGCTTCTTAGCCACAATTTTAATCGTAGAGTAATGAAACTTGTAGGGATTAACTGTTATGTAAATAGGTAGCAATGATTAAAATTTGGAAGGTCAAGGTCAAGGTCTTGGTCAAGCAAAATGTCCAATTCACGTAATCAGCCATAAGTTTGGACATCGTTGTCACAGAGACTTCAAACGTGGTTCTTGTTTGAGTGTGTGAAAATCCACGACGATTAATACATGTTAAGTTCAAAGGTCAAGATCAAGGTCGAGAAATAAGCTGCCGTGGCGGAGGTCTGCTTTCTATTAAATGCCTCTGTAGTTAATGGTGCTTTGGTTCTGAAATTGCATACTTTCTAATCATGTTCTTCAAAATATAAGCACTGAGATTTCGGAAAGCAGAGAGGTCATTAGTAATGTTTTTTTTTTTTTTTTTTTTTTTTTTTTTTTTTTTTTTTTTTTTTTTTTTTTTTTTTTTTTTTTTTTTTTCTCTCCTACTTGCCAATCCCTTTCGTCTTTATTTGCATGTAATACCCACCTGTCTGCTAGGAAACAACTTCATGGATGTTCGAAGTTGCTTTAATTTTGTTGGTTCAATTAGGATATATTTTTCCAACTATTGGTATTGCTTCGGTAAGGTCATCCAGTTGTAGATATTATAGTGGAAAAACTAGAATACAGAATACAGAATGTTCCTTTCTTGATAACTACGATATTCATTATGTTCTTTTATGTACGCATGTATGTATATATATATATATATATATATATATATATATATGTATATATATATATATCTATATATATATATACATATATATATATATATATATATATATATATATATATATATATATATATATATATATATAAATAAGCCATATATATTTTTGATATATTAATGTCTGGATTCTCTTAACGACCTCGGGATCAGAGCCCCAGGCGAAATCACACAAAGACAAGAGCTTGGCTCCGGCCGGGAATCGAACCCTGGTCGGCAAGCTTATATAGACAGTGACTAACCCACTTGGCCACGAAGAAAGATCTTTCTTCGTAGCCAAGTGGGTTAGTCACTGAACCCTGGTCGGCAAGCTTATATAGACAGTGACTAACCCACTTGGCCACGAAGAAAGATCTTTCTTCGTGGCCAAGTGGGTTAGTCACTGTCTATATAAGCTTGCCGACCAGGGTTCGATTCCCGGCCGGAGCCAAGCTCTTGTCTTTATGTGATTTCGCCTGGGGCTCTGATCCCGAGGTCGTTAAGAGAATCCAGACATTAATATATCAAAAATATATATGGCTTATTTGAATATGAAAAACACGTAAAAAAAATGTGCAAAATTTATCATATCTATATATATATATATATATATATATATATATATATATATATATATATATATATATACATATAGATAGATATATATATA
>NC_090744.1:125678078-125680578 GCF_036898095.1 Palaemon carinicauda | reverse complement strand
CTCTTTAAGGGAATCGAAGCGACATGAGGCGAATGAAAGGCGGCGCCCTTCGCAAATGGCGCTTAGATTAGAGGAAAGGAAAGCATCGCCTTTTCTATATTCCATTTGCATCGGATACGAGTCCCTGTGTCTCGGGGAATCATATCGGGACACGAATTATAAGAGACGGCGTGTTCCAGCATCTCTTGGAAAAGGCCAAAACGGAAATCCTCAATATTTATGAAGCGAAATTATCAGTCGTGATGTTAAAAGTGACAAAGGGGGGGGGGGGGGGGGAATAAGAACGAACCTGGGAGGAAGGGTGAGAAAATTTTCATTTAATTTTAAATTGTTACATCCCCCAAGGAAGTTGGAAGGAGGTTACGTTTTCGCCCATGTTTGTCTGTTTGTTTATGAACAACTTCCTAGCCACAATTCTACTCATAGAGTAGTGAAACCTTCGGGGATTAATTGTTATGATAAGACGTGGAAATGATTAAATTTTGAAAGTCCTAGATCAAAGGTCAAGGTTGAGCGAAAGGTCAACCGAATTAACCATAACATTAACCCCAAGTTGGCACGAGTGGAAGGACATGTCTGAAGCCTTTGTTCTGCAGTGGATTAGTTACGGCTGATGATTACAATACCGGTGAAATATCTAATTATGATTCTTCAACCAAAATTCCAGGCTTGTTTCGTAAAATATTCAAGCGAAGATAAAAGACTAGCAATTTGGGTGTTGATTGGGGGCTTGTTTACTGTAAACAGCCATTGCAACATCAAGAAGAAGGAACCATTAAAGTTGCTGTATTAAAGGGAACAAGATCCATAGTGTGAACCTCTCTACTTAATGCTACCGGCTGGAAACTATTAGCGTTAGTTAACCTCTTGCAAATTGCGAAAACCAACTGACAATATGCGATATATGTTATGGGTATATTTGATGCATTCTTCGTCATTACGAATTATAAAAACTATATCAAATAACAATTACTTGTCAGGAAAATGGATGGCAGTCTACAAATGACTCTAAGACCAGGGAAAAAAATACAAGTGACTCTTTTGCCATAGAGTCAAATTAATAGAAATATTCTTCTGTCCGCTTTGAAGGTTTAAAGGCCACTCATGAATGTCAGAGGCAAGGGACAGTGACATTGCCCTATCAAGCAGGAAAATGCCCTATAGACTGTCCATGTTACTTTTGATCAGCGCCCATTCCCCCTCTCCACACAGGCTAGGACCAAGGAGGGGCAGGCAATGGCTGCTCATGACTCAGTAGATAAACCTATTGGCTCCCCCCCCCACCCCTAGTTAGTTCACAAGGATGATGAAGTTGAGGCAACCAAACGAACTAACGAGATTGAGCGGGACTCGAACCCCAGTCTTGCAATCACCAAGCAAGGACGCTACCAACTTGAAAAAAAAGAAAAATGGGAAATATTTGTCGTTCCAACAAATGTGTCTGCGTACCATGACTTTCCAGGATATGATAATACCGAGTGAACGGACATGGTGTCGGTAATAAAAAATGTTTACGTGACGCGCACCATTCTGACCTCGATAAAGTAGAACTTTTTATGAATGGAGATAGGGGGGGGGGGGCGTGTTAACGTGAGGAAAGGGTGATTGAAGACCCTAAGTGGACATACACATGATAATGAAGATAAGTAAATCTTTTCCAGAAACCTGGTATAGTTAAAATTATTATTATTATTATCCATCCATCCATATACCAAAGGCACTTCCCCCAACTTTGGGGGGGTAGCCAACAACAACAAGAAACAAAACAAAAAAGGGGACCTCTACTCTCTACGTTCCTCCAGCCTAACCAGGGACTAAGCCGAGTTCAGCTGGTACTGCTAGGGTGCCACAGCCCAACCTCCCACATTTCCACCACAGATGAAGCTTCATACTGCTGAGTCCTCTACTGCTGCTACCTCCGCGGTCATCTAAGGCACCGGAGGAAGCAGCAGGGCCTACCGGAACTGCGTCACAATCGCTCGCCATTCATTCCTATTTCTAGCACGCTCTCTTGCCTCTCTCACATCTATCCTCCTATCACCCAGAGCTTTCTTCACACCATCCATCCACCCAAACCTTGGCCTTCCTCTTGTACTTCTCCCATCAACTCTAGCATTCATCACCTTCTTTAGCAGACAGCCATTTTCCATTCTCTCAACATGGCCAAACCACCTCAACACATTCATATCCACTCTAGCCGCTAACTCATTTCTTATACCCGTTCTCACCCTCACCACTTCGTTCCTAACCCTATCTACTCGAGATACACCAGCCATACTCCTCAGACACTTCATCTCAAACACATTCAATTTCTGTCTCTCCATCACTTTCATTCCCCACAACTCCGATCCATACATCACAGTTGGTACAATCACTTTCTCATATAGAACTCTCTTTACATTCATGCCCAACCCTCTATTTTTTACTACTCCCTTAACTGCCCCCAACACTTTGCAACCTTCATTGACTCTCTGACGTACATCTGCTTCCACTCCACCAT
>NC_090744.1:125663078-125673078 GCF_036898095.1 Palaemon carinicauda | reverse complement strand
ATATATATATATATATATATATATATATATATATATATATACATATATATATATATATATATATATATATATATATATATATACATACATACATACATATATATATATATATATATATATATATATATATATATATGTATATATATATATATATATAGTCATTTTAAATTCCATGAAATATGCATCTATTGTCTGTAATTACACCATGTTATACACTAGAATATACATTTAAAATTAATTATGATCCCATGAATTATACGTCTAGTGTCATATATTTAATCACGAAATATACATCAATAGTTAATTATCACACCATGAAATATACGCCTATTGTTGATAATTGCACCACTTAATGTGTCTATTGTCATTTATTACATAATGAAATATACATCTATAATTAATCAATACACTATGAATACATAACTTTAGTTAATTATTACACCACAAAATATACGCCTGTTGACATTTATTGTACCACGTAATATACATCTATAATTAATGATTACACCATGAATCATACATCAATAATTAATTATAACACCACTAAATATGCGTCTATTGTCATTTATTACATCACGAAATATACATCTATAATTAATTATCACACCTTGAAATATACATCAATAATTAATTATTACACCAAGAAATATGCATCTATAATTAATTATTACACCATGAAATATACATCTGTAATTAATTATTACATCCAAAAATATACATCTATGGTCAAAATATTTTAATAAAATCCTTTTAATTTCCACCTCTTACATGCAATGCCATCATGTACTTGTACTTCAAGGCGAATACCGATATGAACCATAACATTTTCCCGCGACGCGAACCTCTTTCTCTCTCTCTCTCTCTCTCTCTCTCTCTCTCTCTCTCTCTCTCTCTCTCTCTCTCTCTCTCTCGATTCCCCGTGAACCTTGAAGGTGAAGTGTGAAGAAACTGTGAGCATGAACCCGAGAGCGCCTGCCACGTGTAGGTGTCATGGGACCTCGATGGAACTCGAGGGAACTTCTGCCTTTAGGTGGAACTTGTTCCAGTCGGTAATAGTTTGGCGTTTGAGACGATGGTGGTGATCTAGTTTTTAATTAATTTGAATAACTGGTATGGATGTGAAGTGGATTTTAGGTTTTATTTCTTTGTCATATATTATATATTACACACACACATATATATATATATATATATATATATATATATATATATATATATATATATATATATATATATATATGTATATATATATATATATATATATATATATATATATATATATATATCCCTTTTTGAGTGAGAATACCTTGCTCAGTAAAGCTGTACTTGTCAAGGTTTTCTGTGAGCAATCATACGAAAATCTCCCACCATCACCAATCCAGCGTGGTGATGAATTGGCTAAATTGCAAATAGGAATAAGAACGTGCCTGAACACTTTTTTTTGCAGTGAACTAAAAACGGCTGCATTTGCTGCTGTTATATATTATTTGTGGCCTGTATATATATGAATATATATATATATATATATATATATATATATATATATATGTATGTATGTATATATATATATATATATATATATGTATATATATATAGATATATATATAATTATTTGTATTATTTGCACTTGGAGGGAATAATTTATGTCTATGAACTGATATGTCCATATTCTCCACGAAGATCGCGATGTTTAAAAATACTTCGACTTCAAAACTGAAATAATATATATTTTGGAATATGTTTATCCCCAAAGACTTTAATCGTCTAAAATTATTACCGTAAGTTTTCGCCGTAAACAGAATAATGTCAGCTCTGGTTCTCAAGCGAATTAATTCGAAGTTTAAAAGGGCCATGAAGTTTTAATGGAATTTCTCATGAAATTTTAGTCATAAGTTGTGCAACTCTTATCCGTCTTGTAAGAAAAGAAGAAATTATTATGACCAAAAATACCTCCAGGATAAAATTATCTTATAAGGAATTAAGTTAAATATATCTTTCTAAGATTATTGCAAGATCCAAAAATTGGAGTTTTTTTTTTAATGAAATTTCTAAAGAATTGTAGTTATAAGTTGTGCACCTCTTATCCGTCTTGTAAGAAATAACAAATTATTATGACAAAAAATACCTTCAAGATAAAATTATCTTATAAGAAATTAAGTTAAATGTATCTTGCTAAGATTGTTGCGAGTTTCCAAAAATGTATTTATTTTTTTCTATTACGCTGGCAGTAAGAGTAAAATTAACCTAAGTGTCTTTTTAATTGACAAAGAAAAAATTAATTCTTTTCGAAAGTTATCCATTTCAATAGAATCTGAGGATGATATTAAGAGATATAATTGACAGGCTTACTTTCGTGTATAATAGATTTACCCAAAGGATTCAGTATTTCTTGGTAAGGAAACTCATAAAAAAAATGTCCAGTAAATATAATTATTCTAAGATAAAACATTACATATGTCATCGTTCAATAGAATCTGCTCATTTGTTATAGATATTTAATCTTTTAAATCGTAGAGTTCGCTATGGTAGGCAGCTCTTCTAGGAGAAGGACACTCCAAAATCAAACCATTGTACTCTATTCTTGGGTAGTACCATAGCCTCTGTACAATGGCCTTCCACTGTCTTTGGGGTAGAGTTCTCTTGATTGATGGTACACTCGGGCACGCTAGTCTATCTAATGTCTCTTCCTCTTGTTTTGTTAAATTATTTAAAGTTTATATATGAAATATTTATTTTGGTATTGTTACTGTTCTTAAAATGTTGCATTTTTCCTTGTTACCTTTCCTCGCTGGGCTATTTTCCCTGTTGTAGTCCATGGCTTCTAGCATCCTGCTTTTCTAGCTAGGGTTTTAGTTTAGCAAGTAAAAACAACAACAACAACAACAACAATAACAATAATAATAATAATAATAATAATAATAAGGATAATAATAATAATAATGATATAATAATAAATCTTGTCGAATTAGTCTTTACTGAGTGATCTTTCCTATTCATTTCTATAGATAAAATTATCTTTCATACCATATCCCTCGGTGCTTGTAGGCTACTCTAATGTTTGTTACCAGGAAAGTTTAAACTTTTGATCAATCATTAAAAAGGGGGAATAAGCGCTATTTATATTTTATTTTAATTGTCCATTACTTTTCTTACAGTTTTTTTTATTTTTCCTTATTCCATTTACTCACTGGGATTTTTTTCCCTGTTGGATCCCTGTGGCTTATAGCATTATGCTTTTTCAACAAGGGTTTTTGCTTAGCTAGTAATAATAATAATAATAATAATAATAATAATAAATATTATGATGATTCAACATTAATGTAAACTTAAAGAAAAACCAAAACAAAAATGTTTTGAAAACGAAATGAAAAAAGAAAGAAAAAGAAAAATATCCAAACATGATGAAAAGAATTTTTTTCAGGGAAAAAACATAAAATACGAAAAGAAATACGTCGAGATATGAGCAAAAGATTTTTTTTTCTTTTTTTAAAAAACAATTTTAATCAAGTAAATTATTTGCTAAGGCTCTGTTCGGTCGAGGTCGCAGCGCCAAGAGAAAAGTGTGATACCTTTGAAAAGTGGAAAAAAGGTGGAAGAGAAGTTCCAGTAACAACATTTTGCGGGAGAGGGAAAATATTTATATCTCCAAAGTTATTAGGAAAAGTTATAATTTTGATGGCTTTATTTTTCTTATATTTGATATGTTATTTTTATGCTGGTGGTTTCATTCAGGCTCCTTTATTCAATTAGATTTTGATAAGAATAAGTAGAATATGCTTACCGTGATGTGTAATTATTTATTTACTTATATTTTGATAAGAAAAGGTAGAATATGCTTATCATTGTAGTGTGTAATTATTTATTTAATTAGATTTTGATAAGGAAAGGTAGAATATGCTTATCCTGATGTGTAATTATTTATTTACATATATTTTGATAAGAAAAGGTAGAATATTCTTATCGCGATAGCAATGATAAAAGCAGTTTCTTGATTTACCTTGTTCGTCGACTGTAGATACACCATAATGTGCCGCACCTGGAAAAAGAAAAAGTCATGATTTAAATTTGATAAACCAAGTACATAGAAAATGTGTATCCAATTTTAAACATACGCGAGTTTAATTACTATTTTGTTTAATGTTGTAAGTTCCTTCAATTTTCTACCTTCAGATATGAGACATGATTTAAGCAATGAGACCTTTTTCATTAATGAAGTTTGTATTTATTCACCAAAATTTAGTTCTTGTGAGCTATTATACTCGTGTAGTTTCTCACTGAGGTTCTTTGCGTCAATAGGCGTAGGAACAGATGATGATGCTGAGTTTCTCACTGAGAGTATTTTGTTTTCTTTTGCTTAAATTAAATTTGGAATTTTACAAGCTTATAAATTTTGTAATGCGCAGATGTTATACAAAATAAAAGTTCTTTACTTCGAGAGGGTTAACATTGACAAAGAAAGCTGATAGGTAGTAGGTTGGCCATGGCACCAGCCACCCGTTGAGATACTACCGCTAGAGAGTTATGGGGTCCTTTGACGGCCAGACAGAAGTACATTGGATCCTTCTCTCTGGTTACGGTTCACTTTCATTTTGCCTACACATACACCGAATAGTCTGGCCTATTCTTTACAGATTCTCCTCTGTCCTCATACACCTGACAACACTGAGATTACCAAACAATTCTTCTTCACCCAAGGGGTTAACTACTGTACTGTAATTGTTCCGTGGCTACTTTCCTCTTGGTAAGGGTAGAAGAGACTTTAGCTGTGGTAAGCAGCTCTTCTCCTAAATCAAACCATTGTTCTCTAGTGTTGGGCAGTGCCATAGCCTCTGTACCATGGTTTTCCACTGTTTTGGGGTAGAGTTCTCCTGCTTGACGGTACACTCGGGCACACTATTGTTTTATATTTCTCTTCCTCTTGTTTTGTTAAAGTTTTTATAATTCATATGGGAAATGTTTTTAAATGCTGTTACTGTTCTTAAGATATTTTCTTTCTTGTTTCCTTTCCTCACTGGGCTATTTTCCCTGTTGGAGCTCTTGGGCTTATAGCATCCTGCTTCTCCAACCATGGTTGTAGCTTAGCAAGTAATAATAATAATAATAATAATAATGATAATATGTCAACACCAATGATAAACATGAATCTATTGTTACATCCGCAAAGGACGTTATATTTTCGAGTCTGTTTATTTATTTATATATTTGTCTGTGTAATTGTGGACAGGATTACGTCAAAACTACACCACAGATCCTAATATTTTCAGCACAGACAGATCTTAGGTCATAGACGACCCCATTAAATTTTGGAGATGATCCGGATCTGGATCCGGATCTATTTTTCAAAATTTTAAAGATTACGTCAAAACAAATTGACACATTGGATTTTCTCCAAATTTTATCAATGAATAGATATTATGCATTGGAAGCAAGCATGAAGTTTTGGAGGTGATACGGATCAAGATCACGATTTTGGGTCAACATTGAACTTTTTACTATTTACTGTACAGTCAGCATATGAAAAGTGAGAGATTTAGACCTCTTTGGCAGAGGTCTAAAATCTCTAATTATTCTTGTTTGATTTTAGATCTGTTACCACGAATAAGAATGTTTCTTTATGATGTATATTGGGAGTCTAAAATGTAATGATACTGCAAATTTATACGGTTTTTTTGAAATTATTTAAATTTACACTTGAAGAGATGTTGGAACAGATGTCACCTTAGCCAAGTACAGAAAAGCTGTACTAGTTAGGGCCACCTAAACTAGGTCAGTTTGCTGCGAGATATATCAGAGGAAAGTCATCCACCATCACCAATCCGCGTTTGCCAGCATGGTGATGATAACTGGCCAAACCCCAGACATAACTTCCTTGGTCCTGCAGTGGACTAAAAATGGCTGCATATATATATATATATATATATATATATATATATATATATATATATATATATATATATATATATATGAGAGAGAGAGAGAGAGAGAGAGAGAGAGAGAGAGAGAGAGAGAGAGAGAGAGAGAGAGAGAGAGAGAGAGAGAGAGATGTATATATATGTGTATATATACACACAATAACACACACATATATATATATATACATATATATATATATATATATATATAGATACTGTATATATATATATATATATATATATATATATATATATATATATATATATATATATATATATATATATATACATACTTCTTTCCCCTGAGAACTTACAGTAAATCTGAATTGCACTGTCAGTTGCCTCATTGTTTGTCTTCTAAACAATGATGAAAAACATTTTAAAGAGCTTTCTTTCCGTTGTTTGTTCGTGCATCGGTATAAATGATAGAGCTTTCCCTTTAAGCTTTTCCAACAATGCTTTCATTCTCGAAGCCTTTCGATTAGTGAGACCGTTGTGGGATTTAAAACTTTAGCTGTAAATCATGAGTTCTTACTCTTATCCTGTGGCCCTGAGGTTTTATCTAAACTCTTTTAACAAAATCAGAGTTTCTGGTAATTTCGAATTAAAAAACTAAAGATCTTCACACTCCCCAAGAGAGATGAGTTCACCAAACTTTAAACTGCGACTTCACAAGGCACTATTGGAAGACCCTGGCCTACCTGGCTGAGTACTATGACGCGTGACGTATATGATGAATGTAGAAGTATTGAAATTAAAGATTTAGATAGAGACGACTGGTGAAATCTAACCGAGGCCCTTTGCGTCAATAGCCGTAGGAGGAGATGATGATGATGATGATACGGTTTATCTGATATGTTATAATAAGGATCCTTATCCATTTTCGTATGGAAATGGATGATGCAATCTAAAAGATACTTATGGTCTTCCAATCTCTTGGGTTACAGTTCTCTTGCTTGAGGGTCAACTCGGGCACGCTATTCTATCTAATTTCTCTCTTTCTTGTTTTGTTAAAATTTGTATAGTTTATATAAGAAATATTTATTTTAATGTTGTTGTTATTCTCAAAATATTTTATTTTTCCTTTTTTCCTTTCCTCACTGAGCTATTTTCCCAGTTGGTGCCCCTGGGCTTATAGCATCCTGCTTTTTCAACTAGGGTTGTAGCTAAGCAAGTAATAATAATAATAATAATAATGTTTGAACTGTTTGAAGAGATATAAAAGCCAATATGATAAATAACGAGAAAATACGTAATAAGAAGTTTTATTCCAGCTGTGACCAGGTAGTGGAATGATCTTCCTAATGAAGTCGTTGAAATGGTGGAACTTTAAAAGTTCTAACTTGCAACGAAAGTTTTTATGTTGAGCAGGCTGACATAAGTTTCTTTTTGCAGTTTATATATGAAAGATCTATTTTAATGTTATTACTGTTTGATTTTAATTGGTCAGTAGATCTTTTATAGTTTATGTATTTCCTCATTTCCTTTCTTAAGTCGGCTATTGTTCCCTGTTGGAGCCCTTGGGCTTATAACATCCTGCTTTTCCAACTTAGGTTGTAGCTTAGCTGATGATAATAATAATAATAACAACAGAAATTTTGTTATTCAAAGGAAAAGCCCCGGGGCAGTGCGTGGGATGAAGAAAAACCAATTGTTATGGTATCCTTTTCTTTGGAACAGACGAAAATAGATTCAACTAATTAATGTGTAACGATGTCCTCGAAAATAACCTTTCAGAAACTTTATCCAAAAATACCGCGGGATTTTATCCAGAAAATCTGCTGGATTAAGTGCTGAATGGGATATAACATTAGTGCATTTAGATATAGAATACAAACGAGGTCATTATGATTTCCTTGGGTGAAACTGGCAAACCCTCAATGAAGTGGAAATTTGTTACCTTCAGGATCCAAGTTATTGTGCTGTCTAGTTGCGAGAACACAATGGCGTTCTCTGAATCATTATTGTTTCTTTTACATTTACTAAACGAATTACTGTAAAACGTAGGATGATTTCAATATGTATTGATCATACGTTTCCAATAACAGATAATTAATTGGATGGTAATGTGTGCTTAGATTAAATATCAATTTGTTTTGTGAAGAAAGATGATACCAATTTCCCTGTATCATAATTATAATCGCTTACGGTTTGAAACACAGAATCATAATTATTTCTTTCACATTTTCTAAACGAATTGCTGGAAAAAAAATCTTAGAATAATTTCAATATCTGTCGTTCTTAAGTTTTCAAAAGAAAGGAATTAATATCAGGTAATGTGTGCTTAGTTTAATTATCAATTTGTTTTTGTAAAGAAACATGATACAGTACTAAGAAAAAAGTAATCTCAGTAAGGTTCCACCAGTATAAGTCCATATCCAAAAACAATTTGTTTTTAGACATTGGATTATGAGGCGGGAAATATATTGGTGTCCTATTAAACTGTTTATGGAATAGTTTACATAATCTCTAATCATATTAGGCCCACAGCCATGCCATGACCATAATAACCCACTATTATATGAAGCTGAATCAAGAACATGCAAATACAGGTAATTATTACGGATAATTTATTAGTCATATCTCTGTCTCTCTCTCTCTCTCTCTCTCTCTCTCTCTCTCTCTCTCTCTCTCTCTCTCTCTCTCTCTCTCTCTCAAATTAAAGATTTATTAGCCAATTCTCTCTCTCTCTCTCTCTCTCTCTCTCTCTCTCTCTCTCTCTCTCTCTCTCTCTCTCTCTCTCTCTCTCTCTCTCTCTCTCTCTCTCTCTCTCTCTCTCTCTGTCAAATTCAAGATCTATTAGCCAATTCTCTCTCTCTCTCTCTCTCTCTCTCTCTCTCTCTCTCTCTCTCTCTCTCTCTCTCTCTCTCTGTCAAATTACATCTTGAAATAATAAACTAGCGTTTGAATGAGAATCATGATATAATTGCAACTTAAATGTATATTCTTGTAGTTATTAAAACTGACATTTAATAAAGGTCACATTTCTTTTATGATATTTCATAAGGTCACTTTTCTTCTCTAAAACGTCCCATATCAAGCAGCTAAAAGGGAATAGAGAATTTATTTTGTCTCGGTAAACGCCTGACAAAGTGACAGAAAGGGTGCGTGAAAAGTGAGAGGAAAGGAATGGCACAGAGAGAATGGAACTGCAGGAACAAGATGGATTTCAGGGAGAAGAAAAGGGGGAAGGAATTCGCAGAGAAGTTGGCAACACCGAAAGGAATAAAATGGATAAATAGGGCAAGTGTAAGAGGATTTAGTCATATTATTAAATGTGGAGCTATGATGTGGAGTTGATTATGAATACTTGCGGGAAGAAGTAATGTCAAATAGGGACAATAAGAAAAGGGAGGGAAGTAGTAATGACAATAGGAGGGAAATTTTGAAAAGGATAGCGTGAAATCACAGAGATGAATTGTTGCAATACATATCATTTGCATTAAGCAGACTGAAGAAAACATCCATCAAACAGGGAAATTAAAGAAAAATATAATGAGACGGAAAGGATGAACAGAGATTGTATTAATACTCTTATTTATGAATAAGGTAATACAGTAGAAAAAATCTCGATTTAAAAGTTTAAAGGTTAATTTTGAGCAGCAGAGGCAAGAGACAGGATAATGTACATGTGATCACCGCGTAACCTTCCTCTCAACCCAAGCTAGGATCTGGTAGGTTTAGACAAAGGCTGCTGATGATTCAGCACGTAGAAGTATACTATTTTTTTTTTTTTAAATGAGGTCTATTTGCACTGACTCGCAGTGGTGCCCTTCTAGCTCGGAAAGGTTTCTTGCTATCTGATTGGTTAGAATCATCTTCTCCAACCAATCAGCGATTAGGAAACTTTTCCGAGCTAGAAGGGCACCCCTGCGAGTCTGTGCAAATCTGCCTCACAATAAAGATATGACTATAATACCACCGTATCCCTAGCCAACGAGGACAGTATAGTTGAAGACACTACAAGAAACTATCGAGGTTGAGCGTGGCTCGGATTTCCGTGCCATAGAATATGATGTAGGTACTTTTCCAATAGGTTACCACAACCTCAAATATTTAGATTTTATATAAAGTAAATGATTCATTTA
>NC_090744.1:125630578-125645578 GCF_036898095.1 Palaemon carinicauda | reverse complement strand
ATAGTTTATGAAAAAAAAATTATTTTAAATTTTTCTTTCCCACAAGTTGGTGAGCCCAATTTTAAAGCAACAGAAAAATAGGTAGGCCTGGAAATATATATATATATATATATATATATATATATATATATATATATATATATATATATATATATATATGTATATATATGTGTGTGTATGTATGTATATATATATATGTGTATATATATATATATATATATATATATATATATATATATATATATATATATATGTGTGTGTGTGTGTGTGTGTGTGTGTGTGTAATATCGATACGTTTAAACTACAAAATGTCCTATTTGGATGTTGTTATTGTTTTTCATATTATTATTATTATTATTATTATTATTATCATTATTATCATTAGCTAGCCTACTACCTTAGTTGATAAAACAGGATGGGATAATCTCAAGGTCTTCAATGGGGGAAAATTGCCCAATCATGCAAGGAAATCAAGAGATAAATAAACTCTATGAAAAGTATTGAATAAAGATTATAGAATGTCTTATGATCAGAACAACATTAAAATTGATATGTCATATTTAAACTATGACGGGAGAATTGGTCAACCCGTTCTACAGGAAAACATTTGCTGCAAGTTGAAACTGCTGATGCTGCAGCCGGATTTGGAAGATCATTCTATAATCTGGTCAAAGCTGCAATGATACTTTTAGAATACTGTTTAGTGATGAGCCTTAGGATGCAGAAGGGAAGTCTGTTAGCATACACTGTATATCTAGTATTAAATGCAGAATGGCACAGTGTGGGAAGGTTTTAATGCAAGAAATGTTAACGTTATGAAAAATGTTATGTAATGTGCATAAAGAAGTAACTGAACGTCAGTGCCAGAGATTAATATCTACTGTATATCAAGATTCATTAATTTAATAGACCAAGTTTTTGTACAACAAATTTAAATGAGATTCAGCAGCTGAAGACTGGACAGGAGAACAATACTTGAAACAAGGTAGAATGGAATACTTGAAATATTTCATCAGAGTAGATTGATCACCAAAATCTTGAAAGACTTTCTTAATAAGCCATTTTTTTGTGCAATTGTCGAAGAAACTGACCGAATGTATGTCTCGAGACTAATTTTGAAAACAATAATCACAAACAATTTTAAAGAAGTCGTATTGACTTACAGAAGCATAATCAATGCAAAGATCTGGATGCATAAGACTCGACTGTCCCCGACCTACTTATAATCATATTTTGAGTTTTGGTAGGTTTCAATTTCATGCCGCATAATTTGCACCAATCACCAATTTTACCTATAACTCTGTCATTTTCCAATTTGCATTCCAGCTTCGATTCATTACTACAATACTATGATTTATAATATATATATATATATATATATATATATATATATATATATATATATATATATTCAGTATATATATATATATATATATATATATATATATATATATATTTATATATTTATACACACATATATGTATATGTATATATATATATATATATGTATATATATACAAGATACAGTATATATATATATATATATATATATATATATATATATATATATATATATATATATATATATACATATATATATACATATACATATATGTGTGTATAAATATATATATATATATATATATATATATATATATATTTATATATTTATACACACACACACATATATATATATATATATATATATATATATATATATATATATATATATATATATATACGTGAGTAACAATCGGATGAACGAGATGGAGTGTCCCGTGGAAATATATATAAACCCCACGTCTAAAAACCATCAAATAATGTTATCGCTGAGTTTCAAGGGAAATAACCTGCATAGTTTTGTGTGTGCACATCGCACTCGTGTATCCTTCCGATTCTGTATCCACGAGGCATGTCTGGGGAATGGTGTTCATGACCACAGTACGGAAATTCTAGCTGAAAACCCTACGGAGACTAATCGCCACGTTTAACAAAACTATCATGACAAGCATTATCTAAGTACCAAAGTAAATTATAGTCATGAGAGCGAATGTAAGCTAAGGCATGTCATAGGGGTATACACCTCAACCCCCTTCCCCCTTATACCTCTGTTCAAAGCTGTTTTTACATAGGAAAGTATAAATAATTGACATTTGATCTTTTTCATGTGATTGGTCATGTATCAGGTCAAGTTTACACCCTGAGTTATTATTGCATATATGCTTTCGAATTCTTTAATATTTCAAAGTCATATGCACACCCTGGGTTATTATTTTATTTTAAGCTCTTTATTCTGAAAGTCATATTATTTACATTCTGCTTTTTTATGTGTTTAGTTATGTATAAGGTCATGTCTACACCCTGAGTTATTATTGCATTTGTTCTTTCAAGTTATTTCTTTTTTAAAGTTACATGCACACCCTGGATTATTACTGTATTGTAAGTTCTTCATACTTGAAGTCATATCCACACTTTGGTCATTATTTTTTGCCAAGCTCTTTAGTGTTTGAAGTGTTTATTAATTTGAATTCGTGCTAAGTATCGTCATTTTTTTTCAGCATTTAATGAGAACCGTCATTAATTGCAGTACCATTTCATATCGCAGTTTCTAATTTCAAATGCTTTCTGAATTTTCGTAATTATGTACAGCTTGATTTTTTTAAAACTACTGTATATGTGAGAGAAAAATTGAATGAATAAAAGTTTTATGTAAAATTCAAGATAATTTTTACTGACTTTGTTCGTTTTTCATTGTTAGATAGAAAAAAAGAATTAGTGAAATGTAATTTGAAACGTAATTTGCTCATTTCAGAAATTGAAATTTAAAAAGGAATATAATGTAGCCTATGTAAAATTACTCAGTAATACGTATATGCATATACACTACTCGCTATTTACATACCTTATGTATATACAGACACAGACAGACAGACACACACACACACACACATATATATATATATTTATATATTTGTATCCGTATATATATATATATATATATATATAGATGGATAGATAGATAGATAGATAGATAGATAGACAGACAGATAGAAGAGGAGTTGGAAGAGAAGGGAAGAACCTTATTATATATCAAGTGTTTTTTAAAGGAGACATTGTGATCGCACCCTTGTGGTTACGAGCGACAATGAAGAGCTCTCTTTCCCCACCCCCCACCCCCACCCCCTCCCTGAATAGTCTAAGGGAATTATATTCCTGATATTTGATTTTATTTTTTTAGATAGCTCATCTCTCTTCTTATTTATAAAATTCCCCCTAGTCATTTCCTCTAATACATATTTTTTTCTATATTGGGAAACGCGTGAATAAATGTTATTTTATTTATTTTCGAATTAATGAATATATTATTTTGAATTATATTTGGAGTGAGAGATGATCTGACGAATTTGTTTATGATTTTTTTTTTTTGTTTGCGACTAATTGTTGAATTATGATATTTAGTTCTCAAATATAGCGTTATTAGATGACAAACATATATTTTTGTGTTGAGAGAGAGAGAGAGAGAGAGAGAGAGAGAGAGAGAGAGAGAGAGTTTTGTTTAACATGTGAAGGTTTATATAAACATGAAATCCCATTTCACCATCTTTAATTACATCTTCTGAATTGAATTGCAAAATACCAACCAGTCCCATAAAGATGATCAGAGACATTTCAATTGGAAAAAAAATATATCAAAAGTCCTTTCTGAAAGTCCTCCTCTCAAGGCTCCCAGTCCGGACTTCATCTCAGTTAGCCGGACCTTTATTGGTAATTACAGTTCCTCTGGAAGTGAAAATACCCGATTTTTCCAGCGACAGCAGAATTCCAGTTACGCCAACAAGTTCTCGTTCCATTAGTATTCTGGATAGAGATTCAAACACACACACACACACAATCACACACTCACAAACGAGGAAAGTTATTGAAGTTCAAATACATTACATTTCGCCTCTCCTGTTTGTCATATTGTTATGAGAACAATTGTGGTCGTTTTCATACTTTTTTTTTTTTTATTTGTTGGACTATGGTGTTCATAGTAGTATCAAAATGGACATTCTCTCTCTCTCTCTCTCTCTCTCTCTCTCTCTCTCTCTCTCTCTCTCTCTCTCTCTCTGATTTCTGTTAAATGTATCTACATATCAATGACAAGGACGGAATGCACCCAGTCCACTGAGACCTTATCCAAACGGCTAACGTATTAATACACTGGTACCTTTTGTCATACATACTGTATACTGTATATATTGTACCTTACGTGTTTTGTACAATGTAATTTTATTATTTTTTTGTCTCTCATTCTTTTCCGCACTAATAAAAAAAAAAACTTGGTTAAGGTTGCTATTGCATTTTCCACATTGTTTACATTTTGGTTTTATTGTTGCCATAAACTTTTCGTATATAACCTTGTTATATTGTGAAATGAAGGTTACTTACATTCAGCTCGCCTCTCTGTTAGTACCCAAGAGCCCCTTTGCACTGTCCCAATATTATATATATATATATATATATATATATATATGAATAACAATAAGAGAAAAAAGAGCAACATCTATTCAAGAATAAGTATTAAACCCAAACTCAAAATAAAGTCTCTCTCTCTCTCTCTCTCTCTCTCTCTCTCTCTCTCTCTCTCTCACTTTGTGATTTCTGTGTTAAATCCATTAGCATATCAATACCATGGCTAGAACGAGCTGGAGCCAGTGAGACCCTTATCCCAAAGGATATCGTATTAGTAAACTGGGATGAAATAATTACGTATATATATATATATATATATATATATGTATATTTGTATGTATATATATATATATATATGTGTGTATATATATATATATATATATATTTATGTGTGTGTATATATGTCTATATATACACAGTATATATATATATATATATATATATCATATATGTATTATATATGTATATATATATATTCATATATGTATATATGTATATAAACATATATATGTGTGCATTTATATATATATATATATATATATATATATATATATAAATAGAGAGAGAGAGAGAGAGAGAGAGAGAGAGAGAGAGAGAGAGTAAAGATGATTGTAAAATTAGTAACAAATAACATTATAATCAGAAATGTATTAAAAATATATTAATAAAATCCCTCGCTCTCTAAAATATCAGAGGCAGCGGTACCCGAAAAACTGTACAGGATATGCAGGATTCATTAATTTATAATTCAATGTCCTTACTCGTTTCAGAGAAGGATATTTCCCCATCTTAAAGGCTAGGATTCCAGCGTGATTTTGTAATGATAATAGTGGAGCAAAAGGATATTGCACAATCATCAGCCCCGTTAGAAGGATTGCAATAAGTAGAGAAGACGCCGGATAAAAATCCGACACACTATTTACATTTGCCGGATGAGAGCCAAGTCTGCTATCAGGAGATTGGGGTCTCAGTGTGAGGCTTACACAAGTAGATTGGCTGAGTCCCTTCCCAAGTTCCATTGTGTGAGGACCTTTCTGTGTAGCTGTGTAGCCATTCTCAGGCAGAGAGAGAGAGAGAGAGAGAGAGAGAGAGAGAGAGAGAGAGAGAGAGTCCCACGCATTCTGTTTCCAATTATCATCATATCAGAGCACGTGACTATTATGTGGTATCTTTACGTAATATTGAAACAACTTACAAATAACTTTACGGCACTGTGCAAAGGAGAGAGAGAGAGAGAGAGAGAGGAGAGAGAGAGAGAGAGAGAGAGAGAGGGTCCCACGCATTCTGTTTCCAATTATCATCATACAAGAGCACGTGACTATTATGTGGTATCTTTACGTAATATTGAAACAACTTACAAATAACTTTACGGCACTGTGCAAAGGAGAGAGAGAGAGAGAGAGAGAGAGAGAGAGAGAGAGAGAGAGAGAGAGAGAGATTAATATTTATTTGATAAATGAATATGTCAGAACTACTTCATTCGTTTGAGTTGGTTTTGATTATCTATCCGTTCACTGTTACAAAACTGCTCTATTTGTTGATTGCAAAATTGATTGAATTCATAAACAATTAGTGTTCTCTTTCACATGATATAGAAACTAGTGGGTATGACGTAAAGCGATAGAACCCATTACTTCTTTTATTTATGACATATTCATATCAGATGTATCTACCTAGTATTGTGCTTAACATTCAACTGACAATCGGAGTATTAACTAGAGGGGCACTCAGCAATGTCTTTGCTATGCCAAGCAGTTATATTTTGCGCTTTACTCCATCGCTTACTTTTACTTCGATGTATTGTCCTCAGATTCTAATGGATTTGTCCTTTCGTCTTAACCCACATATCCACTAAGTTTCGTTAAAATTTATTCAGTAGTTTGTGCGTGATAATATTTACAAAAAAAAGAAAGAAAATAAACTAACAAAATAATAATATTAATAATAATAATAATAATAATAATAATAATAATCTGGGAAGAAAGATATGACCAGAATTGTAAGAATATATTTTATATTTTTTTTATGTTGGAATAAAGATCACAAAGAGAACTTTACTAAATCTATTTGTCTCTATGCTGGGATGTGTATTTTGTTGAGATTTCATCACAAAGTTTTAATGTAAACAGACTATTAATGTAAATGTGCGTCACCACAGAGAAACATAGAGAGCTTTAAATCTGTGTTCCATTTTCCCTCTGAAGATATCAATTACAGAGAAACCAAAAGAATATTCCGTATCATTTTATGTACATCAACTAAAGACATTTTAATTTCTTATAGTTTTTATTATATTTTATTTAAATAGATATTCATGTTTTGAATATCGATTAGATGCAAAGCAAAGTTAGCCATCATGATTCGTTTATATATTGGTTCGTTATTCGTGATTTGGAGAATGTAAGGTTACGAAGGGGAATATTTTAAATGTCTATTTATAATATGTCCATTTCTTTAAACAAAAAAAGTAAAGAATTGAAAAATATCTTGGGCCACCATATCTTACTTTTTGTCGATGCAATAAAACTAAATAAGGTACAAAATCCAAATTGGTATTAAGTAAGTGTATGTTGGTCTAATTACCCAATGTTTTAATTTTTTACCTTTTTTTTTCAAGTGTATGCAAAGTGCTAGGGAATTTCATTGGAAATATTCCTCGAGAAAATTGCAACCTGACAACCGTGAACGATTCCCTAAGTAGCCAACTAGCCATTTTAAGGTGGATTTTTCTGACCGGGCCTCAGGTGATATGCAAAATAGAAAGTGGATCAGGTTAACGAAGCAGCTCAGATTTGGAAAAGAAGAAATATGAAGTGAATTATACCGGGTGGAGTTGCCGTAGGAGATAGTTACTAACTGGATTCATGACCGACTCGGATTGCGTTGCCTAACATAAAGATGGTAATTTTCGTATTGGACTTTTGATGAAAGAAAATGTTTTAGTAATTTCATATAAGTTTTAATTATTTTTCTTTCTTATATTTGGAGAATCTTACTTTAGTTAAAAGATTCAATATGGGGATATCACACATTATTTTAATGGATATGCATTTTTCATTAACTTTTCAAAGTATTTATGACGTTTAATTATTCATATCCTTAATACATTTCGAATACGTTTTAGTGTGAAATGTCTTTTTTTTTTGTATCATGATTGATCTGACAATTATCTTATTAATATAATTTTCCTTTAGGAAACCAGATGCACTGTAATTACACACAAACACACTCACACACACACACAAACACACACACACACACACACACACACACACACATATATATATATATACATATATATATATATATATATATATATATTCATTTATTGATTTATTAATTATTACCTCAATTTATCCTCAATACATTTCGAATACGTTTTAGTGTGAAATGTCTTTTTTTCGTATCATAATTGATCTGTCAATTATCTTATTAATATGATTTTAGTACAAAACCCGATAATCTCTAATTGAATAAACACACCAAGTTTTTCCTGTATTGAAATCCATTACATTTCACCAAAATCATATACTTTTAATAATCGCAAATATCACGATGTAACTGAAATACACCAGAATAGAGATTTACACTAAAACAAGTTTCAAATGAAATATCCATAATGCATATTTATTTGAGTAATATCATACAAGACCATTCTCCGTTTATCCTCCAACGATAAGAAATGATTTTGAGATTCGTTACGGTGTTATAGCTTAGAGCGAACAGAACATTATATATTCAGTGCAATATTGAAAGCAGTTTCAAGTCTCAGTTTCCTTGTGAATTTCATCCATCCTATAATATTTCATTTATTCATATCCATTTAAATCTGCATTTTTAAAAGGAGTGTTCTTGCTACCTATGACATTTAGCTTGTCATTTGAAGGATTTTATTATTATTATTATTATTATTATTATTATTATTATTATTATTATCATCATTATCATCATCATCCTCATCATCATCATCATCATCACCATTATTATTATTATTATTATTATTATTATTATTATTATTATTATTATTATTATTATTATTATTATTATTATTATTACCGGCTAATCTACAGCCCTAGTTGGAAAAGCAGGATGCTCTTATCCCAAAGGACTCCAAAAGGGAAAAGAAGCCCATTGAGGATAGAAAATAAGGAAATAAATAAATTACAAGAAAATAACTAATAATTAAAATACAATATTTTAAGAATAGTAACAAAATTAAAATAGATCTTTCATACATCAAATATAAATTTCAAAGTAAATAAAAACCAAGAGAAAGAGAAATAAGATAGAGTGGTGTTTCTGAGTGTACCCTCAAGCAAGAGAACTCTAACCCAAGAAAGTGGAAGCCTAAGGTATAGAGGCTATTTTCTGGATACATTCTCTACTCTTGCAATTCTATTTATGGCTCTCCAGAGGAAACATTTCTATTATTCCTTCAAAATTTTGAATCAGTCATTAAATATGATAAATTGTTTAAATGGATTGTTCACTCTTAATACGCTAAGGGATTGGAAGTTCTATTATGTGACATTATCAGTGTCAATATCAGTAATTCACCAAAGAACACAATTCCAACTTAGCTCATTCTTGTGAATTGTAAATGAGATAAAAATTTTTACTGATTGTATACAATCCCTTGGCAATTTGCTACCGAGAAATGCTTAAAATATGTAAGTTAATTATATATATATTTATATATATATGGGTATATATATATATAGTTATATATAAATTTATATATATAAATATATATATATATATATATATATATATGTATATATTTGTGTGTGTGTATATATATATATATATATATATATACACTATTTGTATGCAGAAATGCTTAAATATGTAAGTTATTGGTTCCAAAATAGGTAGAGGAAAGGAAATAAGGAAATGAATAAACGATATGAGAAATAATGAACAATTAAAATAAAATATTTTAAAAGCATTTAAAAACAATAACATAAAAATAGATATTTCATAATATATATAAACTATAAAAAGACTTATGTCAGCCTGTTCAACATAATAAAAAATGTCTCGAGTATCATCAATGCATCTTCACTTACCAATTATATTTCAATTAGCAATTCATCCTTGACTTGCGGCAAGTGAGCCTTTAATCTCTTGACAAACGTTATTGTAATCGCAGATGAAAGGAGAGACATTAGGAGTTAGCGAAGCACACCATAATATTATACATTCTGAAGGCAAATGAATGAACTTCTGTTTCACTTGGCCTCTTGTAAAAATTTATGACGTGAAATGGATTTCAATTTTGATGATATGTTATATTATATTCTTGCAATGTATTTCTACTATCACATTTGGCGTCTGCAAAGCACACCCTAATATTATACATTCTGAAGGCAAACGAATGAATTTACTGCTTCACTTTGCCATTTACAAAATGTGTGGGTCATCAAATGGTTTGCAATTATTATTATTATTATTATTATTATTATTATTATTATTATTATTATTATTATTATTATTATTATTATTATTATTATTATTATTACTACTTGCTATGCTACAACACTAGTTGGAAAAGCAGGATGCTATAAGCCCCGTGGCTTCAACAGGGAAAGGAAACGAAGAAAAATGAAATATTTTAAGAACAGTAATAACATTAAAATAAATATATCCTATATAAACTTTAAAAACTTTTACAAAACAAGAGGAAGAGAAATTAGATAGAAAAGTGTACCCGAGTGTACCTTCTAGCAAAAGAACTCTAACCCAAGAGTGCAATGTATATTTATACCATGAAATTTCCTCCTATTTGCTCAATGTCATTTGAACTATCAGGAAATGGAGGAGTATGGAATATGGTTATAAACTATATTATGGGATATGATAGCCTTTGCACATTTATGAAGTGTTCCTATATAAAGTCCGATGAACAGAGGGGTTGAAACGATGTCATCCCAGTAATAGGTATATAATTAGGTTCAATTTGTTAGAGTAATATGATATGAAGTTAATGTTACAAATATCTCTCTCTCTCTCTCTCTCTCTCTCTCTCTCTCTCTCTCTCTCTGTATATATATATATATATATATATATAGATATATATATATATATATATTTAAATATTTTCTGTGAGATTAAATCAAAGAATTTTTTTTATGTGAATGAATGCTTACTACCTTAATATCCATTCCTACATATTTACAACGTCCCCTTCCAGTTCAATAGTAATGAACTAAACCAACATTGAGGTGAACATGATGGAATAAATTCTGAAAATATAAAACATTCTCATTCCTCAAGTCACAGACATATGTCAATGACTTTAGAAACTTGAAATCAATCAATCAATCAAATAACATGTGATGATGACTGAAATCAAAATGAGAACATAACGATTGAGTATGAAGCTTGTGTGGTAATTACAGTGTATTTTAGATGGAATAATACTACTGTAGTTTGCACATTTGAACTTAATTCTGCAATGGAATTGAGGAAGGTAGTAAAAGAAGAGATCTCCAAAATGTGGGTTATAACGAAAAAAATGCTGATTGTAAGCTTTTCATTAAACTGTAAATTCAGATTTTCTTCACGAATTTTGATAGAATTTTTATTATTTTATAAATTGGTTTTGTACTCTGCTAGGCGGTATATCTTAGCCATCCATGTTTGCCAACGGTTATATAAGTGAATGAGCAACTTGGTGGAGTAACGAGGCAATGGGCCCCTAAATCTCGATGAAGGCATTGGCAGCAGGGTGACGGATTGGGTTTAAGGCGATAGACATGATGTCTTTTCGGCTTTTACTTCTGATGCCTGGCCGATGATCTTACTAAAATTAGTATGGTCCGGCAAGGGTCACTTGCCTTAGTTAGATAGGTAGTGCCAATGAATCCTCTGAGACCCTTTACGTCAATAGGCGTAGGAGAGGTTGACGATAAATATAGTGGTTCAAGGGGTTGGGATAATAAATTTACTTTTTAATTATAAGTGGTTTTAGTAGTTGAGATGATAAGTATACATTTAACTTAATTGTATTATTTTCATAAGCACTCGTAAGTAAAGAAAGATAATCATTTGTTCTCTTTGTTATGTAATGTAATAAAGAAAAAAATCTAGGATGCAAGTTAATTTTCAATGTGAACAAGGCAGTCCAAAAAGGGAAAATTATTTTGCAAACAATTCGAGGTACCCAAAATGTAGAAATAAATGATGCTGATTTCAGTAATATTTCTCTGTTGGTGTTTGAATTTGAACTCGCATTGGTATGCAGTAGGAAAGTGGAGATATAAAAATCGGGATATATATATATATATATATATATATATATATATATATATTATATATGGAAGAAAAAATTTAATTTAAAAAAAAAATAGCAAGATCTCTTCAACTCCAACTATTAGAATTACCGATAGAACAAAAGTAAATATTCCTCTTTAAACATATGACCTTTTTATTGAAAGCTAGACAAAATGACAAATATATTATCATTTGCAGAAGAAAAATTCGGATATTCTTCTCTTGATGCTGAAATGCTATTATTTCTGGAAAATAAACTAAATCCAGACTTTATATCAAATAGAAAATTGTGGTTTTTGTCTTTGTATTTTAATATAACGAAGATAAACCTATGAAAAGAGGATTATTATAGCAAAGGAATACAATTTATTTCTGGCTAAGTTTAAAGTAGGCAGTAAGACAATACATAGATAATGTAATTCTCGTGTCATTTACCGTGAAAAAATACCAGTCTGTCCAAGTTTAGATAATTTTTAGTTTTTCGTTTTGATAACGTATATTTTCCGAATTTTTTGTAACGCGTGTGTATGTCCTTATCACACCCATTCATAGACTGCAGGTAATTTTCTAGACGTTATAAAATAGCCGTAATTCCTCTCATCTTGCTCTTACCGCCAGGAAATAGGGCTATTCTCGCGTTCATCCCTTTTGGTAGAGAGTGAACAATGTAAATAAGCCAGGTGGCGCTGGTGTATCTTGGCCCTATATGAGGTGATCGTGTTGTCTTTCTTATCTTTACTATCTTTACTATCTTTAGAGCACTTCCATCTTCTTGGTTCTCTTTTCACGAAGATATTTTCCTTTCGCCTAGTGTGCTATGTAGAGGTCTCTTGCTTGAGGCTACACTCGGGGACACTATTCTATCTTATTTCTCCTCCTCGTGGTTTTTTTTTTTTCTTGAAATGTATTAATAAGATTATTTCATTTTAAAAGTTATCAGAATGCAAATAAAATTTGATTTTTAAATCTCATGTCAAACTTTGTTTTGCGAATAACAAACTTTGGTAATTGAAATATTTTAAATTGATTCATCAAAAAGAACAAGTGCAAGTTTATAATCTACTTCCTTTTTATATGTAATACATTTAATTCATAATTTGATATAATCTTTTTTAATAGGTTAATTTCAGTCCATAAGTTATCAGAACACAAATAAAATGTACGTGTTATATCTTATGTCAAACTTTTTTTTGCGAATAATAAACTTTAGTGATTTTAATTTTTTTAATTGACTAATGACAAAGAACAAATGCAAGTTTATATTTTACATTTAGTTGATAATTTGATAAAATCTCAACTAACTATGACACTATTCTTTAAACCAAATTGAGATTTATCAGCCCAATGAGTCAAACTTCAATCCTAAAAACCTGGCCGAAAAATTCGAGAAATAGAAATTGTTATTCTTAAAGAAATCAGTGAGAAATTTAAACCTTTGACGAATAGATATTTAAATTTGTCTCTATCAAATAGGTGTTTGTTATAAACATTTAAAGTCTTGAAATAATAGAAATACTCAGAATCAGATAAAAGTTTTGACCAAAACACAAATTTCTCTTTATTTCAAAAACATTACATTTATAAAATATATGTTGGGTTATTGATATAGTGTTACACTCACTGGTATTGAAATGAATACAATTAAATTTCTATTTAATTTATTCTAATGTTACTGTTCCTAAGATATTCTATTTTTCCTTGTTTCTATTCCTCACTGGGCTATTTTCCCTGTTGGAGCCCCTGGGCTTATAGCATCCTGCTTTTCCAAGTAGGGTGTAGCTTAGCAAGTAATAATAATAATAATGATATGGAACTTATCTTAATTATCTTATTGATAACCAACGTTATTGGTAATAATCTCAAATTTCCTGCAAAATCAAGAGATTTTGATCATCCTATTTAACAGGGGTTATCAAAGAAGAAAAAAAAAAAATAGATTCCCCATCAATTGGATTCAGTCATTTGGAACTTCCTGATTTTTCCCTCAACATGAGAACACGGTAATTGAATCACTCAACTTCAGTAGATCCTGAAGAACAAAAAGCAAACTAACTAGTTAGCGATAATGTTTCATTCCTGATTCTGAAGTCTCAGGTGGATCCGTTTTTAGGTTGGCGTGTGGTTTAGAAGGGACGTCAGTTTGGCAGTGTAATTTCGGAGAGAGAGAGAGAGAGAGAGAGAGAGAGAGAGAGAGAGAGAGAATTGGTTTTCCGAGGTTGTATGTCAGGTCGGCTGAATGTACACGGGGATTCGATAATTGTGTAAACTTTGAATTATTTAGAGAGAGAGAGAGAGAGAGAGAGAGAGAGAGAGAGAGAGAGAGAGAGAGAGAGATAATTGGTTTTCCGAGGTCGTATATCAGGTCGACTGAATGTAGACGAGGATTCGTTAGTTGTATAAACGTTGAATTATTTATATATATATATATATATATATATATACATAGAGAGAGAGAGAGAGAGAGAGAGAGAGAGAGAGAGATCGTATATCAGTTCAACTTAATGTAGACGAGGATTCGTTTATTGTATGAACGTTGAGAGAGAGAGAGAGAGAGAGAGAGAGAGAGAGAGAGCGTGTTTCTGAGGTCGTATATCAGGTCGACTGAATGTGGACGGGGATTTGTTAATTTTATAAACGTTGGATGGTTTTTTACTTGGAAACCTAGAGATTAAATGAAAACTGGATTACTCTCAATAAGATCTAAAAGGCTTTATGTATGGTATAGTGTTTAGAAGGTCGTAAATAACTTTTAATGCTAATTTGCGTAACGCATAATCGCAATAAGTTGACGTATTAAGGAAACTAACCAATCTTGCAATAAGACTGACCTTATGTGGCCACCTACTTACAGCTGCGAAAAAAGTATAAATAGTAAAAATTACACAAGAATCTACCATTGGTCAGCTAGTATTCCTACAGAGGAAGTTGGGTTGGGTAGTGTATATATGCGTGTGTGTATATATATATATATATATATATATGTATATATATATATATATATATATATATATATATATACATATATATATTATATATATATATGTATATATGTATGTGTGTATATATATATATGTGTGTGTATATATATATGCATATACATGTATATATACGGTATAATGTATATATATATTATATATATATGTGTGTGTGTGTGTGTGTGTGTATATATATAGATATATATACAGGTGTATATATATATATATACATATATATATATATATATATATATAGTTACAGTACTTCCCTCTTTTACTGCTGCGAAACGTGTTT
>NC_090744.1:125605578-125610578 GCF_036898095.1 Palaemon carinicauda | reverse complement strand
CAATTTAAATGTTTTGTGGATCCCAGATATTCTATCAATTTCCATAGAATTTTATCAGAGAAAATGACTGTATCTATATCAACAATTGACACCCTTAAAGAAAAAGAAAACATCATAACAGTTAAACAATTGTTTAATTATCGGTCATCTTATCGTGAAGAATAAACGAATTAGGATATGATTAAAATGAAAAAAACAATATATTAACCCTTTTTTTCATTCAGAAAAGCATATTACTTTTTTTAAAAAAAATTATAAAAATCATCAACAGTAGTTGTATATTCGGTTTATATTTTCGTAATCTTTATTGACTAAATAGAGAATCTGTTCTTTGGAAAAGGTAAAACAAAGTAGCAATGTTGAACGAGGATACTGACCAACAAGTTAAGGAATAAGGGTATAAAAACTCACTTGGAAAAGTTATCAGAAACCAGTTGCAAAATTCCCGACAACGTTTGGTGTTTTAGTTTAGAGAAAACGTTTTTCGGAAATTACTTTTGTGTAGATAGAATATTTTTAGACAGGGATTCCAACGTCAGGATTTGAATGGTCTTTCCTTTTGTATATTGATAGGTGATATATATATGTATATATATATTATATATACAGCATATATATACATATATATATATATATATATATATATATATAAATGTGTGTTTGTGTGTATGTATGTATGTGTGTGTTTGTGCGTGCTCTATTTGTTTGTTCGAACATGTGTTATTTTCATGAATTTGTCCATATATTGAGGTCTTTCATACATATCTGCCGATCAATGATATTTTAGATTAATTTAGGGAGAGAGAGAGAGAGAGAGAGAGAGAGAGAGAGAGGAGAGAGAGAGAGAGAGAGCACCAAATATCAAACCCATTCATGACAGTACAGATAAATGGAGAATTAGCCATTAACCAAAGTAAATGGGTTTGCACACATTCGTGTTTGCTGGCTATTTGTCCACTGGTCTGTGGTCTAGTTGGAACGAATTACTATGAAGCATTCCACCTCTAAAGACGATCTAGGTCCACATTAATAATAAAAGCGTCTTCGATTCCTCCTATAAGTGAACATTCGTAATTTATATGCGTTAAAGTATATATGTTCATGATTGCTTAAAATACGTTTTAATTGAATATATTCCCTTGGCTAATTCGCACAGCGTATTCAGAACGTTTCATTCAAAGGGTCATTTTCAAATGTCAGGTCATCGTAGAGAGCGTTAATAATATAACCTTGTTTGGCAACATTTATTCTGGCTAATCTTTTGATAGTATTTATTAATAATATTATGTTATGTTCCATAAATAAAGTGATATTACTGTAATACACGCATAGAATCTTTTAGGGAAATTGGAAGCTATATATATATATATATATATATATGAGAGAGAGAGAGAGAGAGAGAGAGAGAGAGAGAGAGAGAGAGAGAGAGAGATATGTGTAACCATACCATCGAATTCATTAAATTGTATATAAACTCATATCATATAAGTGAATGATTATCACAAATATGAAGTTTCTCTTATAAATTGACTTTTGCGACGAAATAAATAACTGATTTATGACAAGTATCGTCCTTGGGACCCCTTCTATACCAGAGAGGGCAAGTCACAGTTATGGTTATTGATGGGGTTGGGCAAATATCTTTTTTTTTTTTTTTTAGCATATGTTTGTTTTCTGAGGAAATATCCGTTTTCTGAGGAAATGTCCCTTTTCTGAAGAAATGTCCCTTTTCTGAAGAAATGTCCCTTTTCTGAAGAAATGTCCCTTTTCTGAAGAAATGTCCCTTTTCTGAGCAAATGTCCCTTTCATGAGCAAATGTCCCTTTTCTGAGGAAATGTCCCTCTACTGAGCGAATGTCCCTTTTCTGTTCACTACACCAATGGAAAGTGAATTGTCACCGAAGAAAGGAGTTGGTTAAAGCTCATGATGAATGACAAAATTTGGTGTGTTTAGGAGGACCTGGAATTGGTCTGGAATTCAGAAGGTCAAATGTCAAGAGTCATGTATATGGACGTCCAGTCATATGTATAATGCAATTATGAAGGATAAGCTTGTCTTGTAAAAAGGATATGTTTTTGAATATCATGGAAGGGGAGAGAGAGAGAGAGAGAGAGAGAGAGAGAGAGAGAGAGAGAGAGAGAGAAGAGGAATAGTATACTGACATGGGGACACATTTGAAAGCGGTGTCTAATGCAATGAAAATAGACTACCTCAAATAAAGTTACCCAAAAAATTGACACCCTGATGAAGAGAGAGAGAGAGAGAGAGAGAGAGAGAGAGAGAGAGAGAGAGTCTCTGACATATGGACACAATTGAAAGAGGGTCTCATGCTCATAAAATAGGGTAGCACAAAAAAGGTAAGTTTTGCAAGAAAACTACACAGATTAATACTGAGATGGAGAGAGAGAGAGAGAGAGAGAGAGAGAGAGAGAGAGAGAGAGAGAGAGTACTGACATAAGGACACAATAGAAAGAGGGGTCTCATGCACTGAAAATAGGCTAGCACAAAAAAAAAAGGTTGTTTTGCAAGAAAACTACACAGAAAGTAATACTGATGAAGAGAGAGAGAGAGAGAGAGAGAGAGAGAGAGAGAGAGAGAGAAGGTGATTCTTACCTTACGTCCCCCTCTCACTGAATTAATTATTTTTGATAGCTGTCAGTGCGGCATGTGTGAAGATATATTGATTTTGCGAATGAATATAAATATTTTGATGGGAGTAAAATGAAATTTTAAAGTTTAACAGGTTTATTATGGAATTGTGGAATAATGTGTGAGTTTGGAATGGTATTTTATTGTAATCATCATTTTCAGAGTGTCTATATATATATATATATATATATATACATACATATATATATATATACACTATATATATGTATATATATACACTATATATATCTATCTATATATATATATATATATATATGCATATATATAAATATGTATATATATATATATATCTATATCTATATATATATATATATATATATATATCCAACAGTAAAGAAAGGGTCGAGATCAAACTGAGAAAACAGATAGTCAGAAATATAGATTGAACCGTAAAGAGCAAGAGGTATGGAAGGGGACAATGGAGAAAGAGGAACACAGAGAAACGGAGAGAGGGAAAAGGAACTTTATCATGCAATATTAATGGAGTTTTGGGGTCTCATGACGAAATGAATTGTGCCTCTAACTGAAAGTCGGGGCGACCAATTGTCTCTCTGGGAAAAATAGAAATTCAATCGGTCTGTTCAAGAGGATTGTTCGTTCAACTTGCTAAGCTCGTTGGACGTTTTAGCGTGTATAATTATTATTTTCGTAGGTGGCATGAATTTTCATACGTTTAATACACTGTATCTCGAAGTTTTAATTTCTAATTGGAGGGGTTTTTCATTATGTAACTTTTATTGTAGGTTCATTATTATGTAGCTCTATGCTTCGAATCTGTCATGGATACTTATAAACGCAAGCGTTAAAAATCCGTCTCTTTGTTTTCATTATTCCTTTATAAATGATCTTAAAAACACTTACAAACACTTTAGAAAACGCAAAAGAATATAGTAGTAACTTGAAGTATTACTTAACGTTCTTTGCAATGTTCCTTCGTCCCTAGCTATTTTCACTTTATATCCCTCTACTATAGGGATTTGGTAGCCTATTGGAAACGTCCCTGCCTGGTAATCTGTTGGACAAGAATTCGACACCCGCTTAAGCATAATAGTTTCTATTGGTGTCTGCAACCTGACTATCCTTGTGAGCTAAGGTTGGGGGATTTTGTGGGAGCCTATAGCTATACCTGATGAGTTATTGGCAGCCGTTGCCTGCCCCTCCCAGATCCTAGCTTGATTGAAAAGGAGCTTGAGAGCGGATCATACCTATATATAATAAATTTCTAGGATATTGTCCTGGCTCTAGGACAATTTTTAGTAGTGTATGCAGCCTTAGCATCCTTGTGAGCTAGGGATGGGGGATTTTGTGGGAGCCTATACGTCTCCCAAGTCATCAGCAGTCATTACCTGGCCCTACCTGGTCCTAGCTTGATGAAGAAGGAGCTTGGGAGCAGATCATTATATAAAAGCAATATCTAGGATATTGTCCTGTCTCTGGGCATTGTCCTGTCCCATGCCTTTGTCATTCGTAAGAGACCTAGAAATCTTTATACTTTCAAGGGCCAAATCCATTTCTGGAGGTCTTGGGCGAACTTCTAACATTTATTATTAATACATAAGTTTGACGGGTTGTATATCCAAATATGCAATAGACAAAATCTATTTTCCTGTAAATCTTTTGCCATTGCATTAAAGTATAATGTGTTACCACGTTTTTTTTTATACATAACATCAAAATCAAGTTTATATAAGTATTGGAAATCTTTGTCCCCAAAGCGTACTTTCTCAAATCCACAGACCAAATAATGGGAGCAGATCATTATATAAAATCAATATCTAGGATATCGTCCTGTCTCTGGGGCATTGTCCTGTCCCATGCCTTTGTTATTCGTAAGAGACCTATAAATCTTTATACTTTCAAGGGCCAAATCTCTTTCTGGAGGTCTTGGGCGAACTCTAGCATTTACTCCATAATACATAAGTTAGACTGGTTGTATATCCAAATTTGTGATAGTCAAAATTTATTTTCCTGTAAATCTTTTTGCCATTGTATTGAAGTATGTGTTACCACGTATTTTTATACATAACATCAAATCAAGTTAATATAAGTATTGGAAATCTTTGCCCCCAAAGTGTACTTTCTCAAATCCTCAGAGAAAATAAATCATCTTAATGAATCTGCACTCAGGGTCTTATAGCAGCATCTCCATAGTGAAAATGGAAGCCAACGATCCATTAAGATTTAATTGATGCGAATAATATTTTTTACGAAGAGGTTTTAGTATATTAAAATCTGGTGATGTTCATTTATTACTGGAAAGTTTATGCTTTGCGTATACATCTTCAGTGGATTCGGTAAGGACAAAAAACATTAAACATTTGAGGTTATTG
>NC_090744.1:125602641-125605078 GCF_036898095.1 Palaemon carinicauda | reverse complement strand
ATACTTTTAAGGTTTAACTAAATTTATAACTTAAAAAAAAATAAAACTTTTTGGTTGACTGATGATCTATTTTTGCTTCATCCTCAAGATATTAAAAAAAAAAAAAAAAAAAAACTTTTGGATAAAAATGCTTCATATGGAACTTTAAAAAGCGGAATACGATAGAAGTGCGAATACGATAGAAGGGGGAATACAATTGAAAAGGGAATACGATAGAATTGGGAATACGATAGAAGGGGGGAATAGGATAGAAAGGGAATACAATAGAAAGAGGGAATACGATAGAGGGGAGAATACGATAGAAGGGGAATAAGATAGAAGGAGGAATACGATAGAAAAGGGAATACGATAGAAAGGGAATACGATAATAGGGGAATACGATAGAAGGAGAAATACGACAGAAGAGAAAATACGATACAATGGGGAATACGATAGAAGAAAAGATAAAAAGGAGGTACGAGCGTCGAGTGTGGAGATGATAAGCTTCACAGATGGTACGATTGAAGACACTGGATTTTAAAACAATAAGGTTTGATACTTTGACGGTAAAACTCCATTCGTATGTCTATGGGATTTCTTGTGGTGGCCTATGTGGTAACGTCCCTGACTGGTGATTGCCAGACTGGGGTTCGAGTCCCGCTCAAACACGTTAGTTCGTTTGATAGCTGCAAACCTCAATATCCTTGTGAGCTAAGAATGGGATGTTTGGGAGAGAGCGTGGGTCTATCTCCTGAGTCATCAGCAGCCATTGCCTGACCCTTCTTAGTCATAGCTTGTGTGGTGAGGGGGCTTGGGCGCTGATCATATGCTATATGGTCAGTCTCAAGGGCATTGTCCTGCTTGATAAGGCAATGTTACTGTCTCTTTGCTCAACCATTAATGAGCGGACTTTAAAGCCGTTTGAATTGGTTATTTTTTTCCTTAATTGGCAGCTCACCCTTTTAAATGATACGTCCATTTGGAACACCATAATTAATCACACTTCTTTACATCTCAATGTCACTCAAATCCTCGACTTGGACCGTCGAGAAGCTGCTCAGAATGAAAAGATATCCCGACTTCTAATTCCGTTCTGGAAGAGGACCTGAATGCGACTTTATCCTAAGGCAGAAGAGAGAAAACGTTATGACAGAAAAATACAGTGTTTGTTTTAAAACTGAGCTCTCCCTCTCCCTCCTCCCTCCCCACTCAGGTCTCCTGGAGCCGATATTGTATCATCAGCAAACTCTAATCCTGGAGACTACCCTCTACAGGACCCTCCTCTCCCAGCAAGAACCACTCCCACCCACCCCTCTCTATTTTTAGGGGGAGGGGGGGACTTAGGAACCTAGTGTTCTTTCCATAAACTTCCAGATATTATTGTCTTTCTCTCGAATTACATGATTGTGAGCAGCTTTGGTCTTTGCATATTTCTACTGGAATTCTGAGTTATAGCTTGACTTACCTCTAAATTCTTTCTTGCTTTGGGCACGCAAGGAGGAAAGAAACAAGCTCAAACTTTCGTCGAATAAGATCCTGGATGTTTTATGTTCATTGCTGTTTCGGGAAGAAACTATTTCCTCTTACGCTGGGAAGTTATTTATGAGTTGTCTCAGAAAAAAAAAAATGGCTTTTTATAAACAGATGAGGATACAAAGACTACGGTGAATAAAGTAACTGGGGATCCTCTCAAATTGAGGGAACTATAGGTACCTATAACTTGTTTTCGAACAGTATTTCATCAGGTACAAATATAAAAAATATACACACACTAACAGATACTAGGACACACAATGCATTCCCACACCCATACTCCTCACTGGAAACCACTCGCTCACTTCATCCCCAATCCTATGTAAGAACTTCACTCCTTGCAAGTACCTACCTCCAATTCCATATAACCTCATCACATTCCACATCACTTCCCTATCAACTCTATCATAAGGTTTCTCCACATCCATAAATGCAAAATACAACCTCCTTACCTTTCGTCTGAATATTTCTCGCATGTCCCCCTAACTGTAAAAATCTGATCCATACTTCCCTAACCTCTTCTAAAAACCCTTGTACTTCTAAGATTACATTCTGATTTATCCTTAATCCTATTAATCAGTATTCTACCATACACGTTTCCAACCACACTCTACAAACTAATACCTCTTTAATTACATCACTCGTGCACATCTCCCTTACATTTGTTTATTTATATATATATATAATATATATATATATATATATATATATATATATATATATATATATACTATATATATATAAACAAATATATATGAGTATATATATATATACTATATATATAAAAACACATATATATATATGTGTATATATATATATAATATATATATATATATATATATATTATATATATATATATATATATATATATATATATATATATATATTGTTACTGTTTTTAAGATATTTTATTGTAATTTTTTTT
>NC_090744.1:125582641-125590141 GCF_036898095.1 Palaemon carinicauda | reverse complement strand
TAAACGAATGGTATATCTCTTTACCGTGGGATTTTCAAAGCATTGCCCTGCGCTAAAAATATAGCTTAATCTTGCATTGTTACAAATCATCTTTATTATTATGTATTTTCGTATTTTTCCTATTTACATAAATATTTTTTCTTCTACAAAAACAGACTGGGATCACTTTCTTAGTATCTTCATTTAAGAAATACCTGTATATAATATGTCCAGTCAACGTTGATCATTATAATTATCCTCATGTATAAACTATTTTTTCTCTAAACATGATTTATAATCAGCATCAAAATATTCTAACAAATACTATATATATAAAAACTATATAATTTCGCATATGAAATTATTGGAACTCAATTTCCGTGAAGGTAAAGAATACATGAAAATATAATAAGCTAAACCCCAACTGAAAATTGTTAATTAAGATCACATCAGATATTCAAAAGATAAATGAATTATTATAATAGTTGGTGAATAGGAAATTTAGTTCCTACGAAGTACAGTATTATTAACTAACCCCGGAAGATTATACATGCAAAGATACACACACACACACACATATATATATATATATATATTTTTGGGCTCAAGCCATGTCGTCCTGATGGAAGTTCCTATAGGGTAGCTTCCTAGGGTATATTACAACTACGGCGATATTCCCAGAGAATTTACCTTAAGGTACCAGAATTCTAACTCCTGTAGCGAATATCCCTCCTGAAAGGGATATCGCGACATATCAGAGGACGTATTCTTGACACGCCACATGGCAATCTGCATCCTGGACAGAGATTTCGTCTCGTAGGAGGCGATTGGCAAGAAACGAATTCGGGAAAGAAAAAGGGGGAGCCGCTCCCAAGGCTCCCTATCATCCGATTCGTATGCGTGCCTGGCGCCAATCCTGGCGCCATCTGTATTTCTTTTTGCGTAGCTTAACAACTCGGTGTTTTTTTCCTGTGTTTCTCGCAAATCTTGGATTTATTCTACTTTTCATGGCTTCTCCGTCTTCATCGGCCTCTGATAAGTTGAGTATAATGTCTTTTATGTATAAATGTAGGCTCTTGGTAAATTTTGAGTGATTAATAGGATTAATCTTTGATACAAGAGCCGTAGCCTACCGGAGGCGTCCTGGACGCTGTCGCTCGCTAGGTATAAGTTTAGTTAGTCAGAGCGACATTCCCGGTTGTTTTTGCTTTAATAAATTTTAGCTATTTAGCATTACATAGGATTTCCTTCGTGCTTAGTATTATTTTGGCGAAGTATTCGCCATTCTGGCCTACGCTAGGCCATGTAGTCTAGTCGTTTGGTCCTAGTACTTCATGCATGATTTTGGTTTTTCCGAGTGTAATAAAAATTTTATTGAAGCTTTAGGCTATGTTTTATACATTTAAGATTGTGTGGAATATTTCTAAGATAGTATACGAGTGAGTTTCGGTGATTAGGTAATCGATTCTCTTGGTGCCTAGGCTAAGTTGCTTATTGAGCCTTAGTATACTTTCTCATACTCCCCGTTTGCTTTCTTTTCTTCGGAGAAGGTATGCAATCCCTTTCCCTCTGTTTAAGCCTTGGGCTTATCCCTAAGTGGTTTTTTCCGAATTTATTTTCGATAAAACTATACTGGGGTGTTACTGTACCTTCCTGTTCCAGTAAGTCTGGTTCAAAGAGGGACAGAACAACAGAGTTTTTTAGTCTGCGTCTGTGTTTGTCTGGCTTGGGGTAGAGTCTCCCTCGCTGACCTGACACAGACAAAGGGGGCTTAGCCTCCTTAGGTCACTACCGAAGGTTTCTGTGGATATGATTCCTTCTTTTGTGATCTACCAGACTAGTCCTTGTTGCTGTTCTCGGGGGAGGATAAGTTTCTTTCCCTGGGAGTAGCAACACCTTCCTTGCTTTGGTGCTCTGGGAGCTGGCAAGTATTGCTGGCCTTCCCCCTTAGATCTCCCTTAGGCTAAGATAAGTTTCTTGGCTGCGGGTGATCCGTCACTAAAGCAAGGTTGGTAGGACCCTCTTGTCCCTTCCCCCTCTATCTCCGTAATGGCCTAGCCATTACAGTACTGTACGTCGTTCTACATCTGGACCTAGTTTAGGTTAGGATGTGGAATTGACTCAGCCCCTTGCCGGCGGCAGGCAAGGGTCTTATATTTTGAGTGCTGCCCGGACCTCCCTTGGTCCTTCATCCATGCCTGCCTGTAGAGCCAGACGGCATTGGTCAGGAAGCCTGAATTAGATTCTCCCCTTCCTTATATGCACTCTTTCGGATTGCCGGGCTTGGAGGTAGTGTACACTCTTATCCTGGCATCCATTCTATTTTTTTTCTAGTGCTGTACCCGACCTGGCTACCGGCCTATGAGGCCGGCAGCCGGGCAGGTGTAGTCCTCTGGTTCTTTTGCTGCCGGCTGGCATCGGTCTTGTACCTTTGCCGGCCGGCTTATGTCAGCCCTTGTCTGCCGGTCACCAAGAGTGTGGCCGGCAGCTGGGTACTACCTTGTGTAGTTGCCGGCCGGCAGCCATTGCCGGCCGACATTGGCTGTTGCCGGCTGGCAGTTGCTGCCGGCCGGCACATGCATTTGAACCAGAGTTCTGCCGCCTTATAGCTGTTAAGTAGTATACTTTAAAGCTAGTTATGGTGTGTGCCGGCCGGCACATATCCTCCTATACTGTACTAGTATTCTTCAGTATAACATATACAGTAAGAAGAAAACTATGGTATGGGTTTTGGTACAGCACTGTGTGTTCTAACACTTTTGTGTTTTCTTGCACATCCCTTTGCTGTTGCCCTACAGATAGGAAAATGAGTTCTTTCCTGTTTATTATCCAGGATCTTAAAATCATTGCTTAGGTGTGAGCTTCACCTGTTTCCTCTGGAAACCTTGCATTGGTTACTCTAGAAGTGATTAACCATTTGATTTTATTATCTGGAAGGCTGCAACAATGGGTTGTGAGGGAAACACAAGTGTGTGTCTTTCCTTTATGAATTGTTATGCTATACTATGCATATCCAGTGATACATAGTTCACTTGATACTCATGGAAATTTCTTCTCTTTACAGGAGGACCCTCCGAAGTGCGGAAATGTTTTCTGCAACGGCCGCAGCAAGTACCTCTGCGGACATGAGTTTTGTAGGAGACACGCAGCATGCGCTGTCTCCAAGGATGATCTCCAGTATTGGGACCCTCAGGTATGTACTGTATGCACTAACTGAGGCTTTTGATTCCCCTAGGACGGCGGAATCAAGGGATATAGCAAGGGAGAAGCTTCGTACCTGGGTAAGGGGCTTCCAAAAGAACACCTCTGGCCCTTATCTTCCAAGTGAGAAGATGAGGGCGTATCTTTTTCCCAAGGCATCAGCTGATGCAGTGATTCCCCAGCCTCAAGAGGAGATCCCCCAAGATCAGGTCCAGGTGGACGTTGAAGTCGCGGTCGCGATGCAAGACATCCAGTTAAATGACAGGATGTCTGACGTGGACGAGCGTTTGGAAGAAGACCTCCTGGCAGAAGGTCAGGATGAAGTTCAAGCCCCGGACGTCGTAGAGGATGAGGTCGACGAGGTGTCGGCTACTCCGGTTCAGATTCCGGAGCCTATTCCCTCAACATCGGCCGGTCTCCCAGTAGAGCTGGGACAGGCCCTCTCTTCGATTGTTGGAATGATCCAACAAATGCAGAAGGAGAATCAGGAGAAGGCGGCTGCTATGGAACTGCGGATGCAGTCCCTTGCAGAATCACATGGGCCCCGGAAAAGGCTCAATGTGAAAGACCTTCCCTTGTGCTCAGATGCTAACCCATAGAGGTATGCTGAGCACATGCCGATGACGACTGGAAAGATCGTCATCTCGGATAAGCTGGGTTCAGTTCCCCTAGAGGAGGTGGAATTCTGGCCCAGCAAGGCATCATATCCGGACTGCTATGTCCGGCTGAGAAAAGAACCAGCTTCAAGGGAGGAGACAGAGCCGAAGGAGGTCATAGTCATGGACCACGCTAAGGCTCAAGCCCTACTTTCATCCTCGATGAAGGAGAGGGGCTTCTCTAACTCGAAGGTAGCTGCATTGAGCAAGAAGCTCCCTTCCTTTGTGTCCTCTCCTGCTAGAGCCTTCCCCTTTTTACAGAAAGGGTTTGCGGCTGTCCTAAAGGCAGTCGAGGCCGGCAAGCCTTCCCCCTCCCTGGAGGAGTGTAAACCCTTGTCGCTGGCCCTGCCTATGGACCACAAAGACTGGAAGGACGTCCATCTGACGTCCTCAGTGGGAAAGTTGGAGGCTGATATTACCGGACGGCAATTCGGCGAGGACCTCCCCAAGCTGTCTGACTTTCTTTTACGAAGAGAGTTCGAGACAAAAGAAAGACTGGCTGCCTCAATGTCTCTTCAGACTACTCTTGAGACGATGGCAAGTGACCCCAAGGTCCATGAAATGTTCATGGTGGTGGCTAAGACTCACCTAGCCACAGTGACGAAGGACCTTTATGGCTTCGTCAAGGCGAGGAGAGCTTGTAGGGAGTTCGTGTTCACCGGGGCTACGGTGAGGCACGAGCCAAGGAAGTTAATCTCCTCCAACATTTGGGGAAAAGACCTTTTCCCTACCGATGTGGTCAAAGAAGTTGTTGATAAGGTCGCCGTGGAGAATAGAAACCTTCTCCAGAAGTGGGGCCTAGCTATCAAAAGAAAGTCTTCCCCAGATGAGGGTCCTCAACCAAAGAGGAAGATTATGAGGACTAGGCTACCGTCTCGGCCAGCCAAGCCCTCTAGACAGCAACAGCAACTGCAATTGCCATTGCCTCCAGTGCCCCAGATGGTGGCACAAACCCCGACCACTTTTCAGTGGGTACCCCAGGCTGTGCCGGGTCAGTCCACGGCATTCACCCCAACGTTCGAAGGACAGTCTTCTTCCTTTCGAGCAAAGCCTAGAGGAGCAGCCAGAGGCTCGTCTAGGCGCCCCTCAAGGGGAAGGGGATTCAGAGGTGGTCGTGGTCTGGGAGGCAAGACCTCAGGACGGCAGTCCAAGTGAAATGATACCGGTAGGAGGGAGACTGATGAAATTTTGGGATCGTTGGACCTTCGATCCCTGGGCCCAAAGCCTACTCAAGAATGGACTGGGCTGGAGCTGGTACAGCACTCCACCCCCGTGCCTTCGGTTTTTCCAACACTCCACCCCCGTTCTGGAGGAGTACGTTCAAGAACTGTTGGAGAAAAAGGTGATCCGAAAGGTGAAGTCTATCAAATTCCAAGGGAGGCTGTTTTGTGTTCCCAAGAAAGACTCGGAAAAGTTCAGAGTCATTCTGGACTTGTCGCCACTCAACAAGTTCATAGTGAATTGCAAATTCAAAATGCTAACACTGCAACACATAAGGACCTTACTGCCCAAGAGGGCATACTCAGTCTCTATAGACTTGTCAGACGCCTATTGGCACATTCCAATCAGCCATCGACTCTCCCCCTACCTAGGGTTCAGGCTACAACGGAGACTATACGCCTTCAGAGCCATGCCATTCGGGCTAAACATAGCCCCAAGGATTTTCACGAAGCTTGCGAGCGCAGCTCTCAAACAATTACGCCTAAAGGGAATTCAGGTAGTAGCCTACCTGGACGACTGGCTGGTGTGGGCAGCATCCGAGACAGAATGCTTGCAAGCTTCCAGTCAGGTGATCCAGTTCCTAGAGTACCTAGGCTTCAAGATCAACAGAAAAAAGTCTCGACTTTCTCCATCCCAAAAGTTCCAGTGGCTGGGAATCCACTGGGACCTGTTGTCACACTGTTTCTCCATCCCGGCGAAGAAAAGGAAGGAGATAGCGGGCTCTGTCAAGAGACTTCTAGATTCCGAAAGGATATCAAGACGCGAACAGGAGAGGGTACTAGGCTCTCTCCAGTTTGCCTCGGTGACAGACCCAGTGCTAAGAGCACAGCTAAAGGATGCAACCGGAGTTTGGAGAAGGTATGCATCAAACGCGCGAAGAGATCTGAGAAGACCAGTGCCGCCTCGGCTACGTACTCTTCTCAGGCCTTGGTCCCAAGCCAGACATCTAAAGAAGTCGGTTCTTCTTCAGCCACCTCCCCCGTCGATGACGATTCACTCAGACGCCTCAAAGGAGGGATGGGGAAGTCACTCTCATCGGAAAAAAGTCCAGGGGACTTGGTCCAAGCTATTCAGGACCTTTCACATAAACTTTCTAGAAGCTATGGCAGTGCTCCTTACCTTGAAGAAAGTCTCCCCGCGTCACTCGATCCACATAAGATTGGTGATGGACAGCGAGGTGGTTGTGAGATGCTTGAATCGACAAGGGTCGAGGTCACCACCTCTCAACCAGGTGATGTTGGCCATTTTCCGATTGGCGGAAAAGAAGAAGTGGTACCTGTCGGCAGTTCACCTTCAAGGAGTCCGCAACGTGACAGCGGACGCTCTATCCAGGTTCACACCGATAGAGTCGGAATGGTCCTTAGACGCAGGATCATTCTCCTTCATTCTGAATCAAGTCCCAGAACTGCAGATAGACCTCTTTGCGACGAAAGACAAGAAGTTGCCCCTGTACGTGTCCCCGTACGAGGACCCCTTAGCGGAAGCAGTGGACGCGATGTCCCTCGACTGGAACAGATGGTCCAGGATTTATCTGTTCCCCCCTCACAACCTTCTGTTGAGGGTCCTCAACAAACTGAGATCCTTCAAGGGGGGTAGCGGCAATAGTGGCCCACAAGTGGCCGAACAGCATGTGGTTCCCCTTGGCGTTGGAACTACAGCTGAAGTTTGTGCCGCTACCACATCCAGTTCTGACCCAGCGAGTCCAGAAGTCGACTGTCTGCGCTTCATTACAGAAAACCCGGACCCTGCAGCTCATGATTTTCTCGCCCTTGCGGTGAGAAAGCGTTTCGGGATTTCGAAAGCCAGCATAGACTTCCTAGAGGAATATAAGTGCAAATCGACTAAAAGGCAATATGAGTCATCTTGGAGAAAATGGGTGGCCTTTGTAAAGGCAAAGAATCCGCAGGAGATCTCAACAGACTTCTACTTATCTTTCTTCATCCACCTCCATGGTCAAGGGTTGGCAGCTAACACGATTTCAGTGTGTAAATCTGCTTTGATGAGACCCATTTTATTTGCCTTCCAGATTGACCTAGGTAATGAGATCTTTAATAAAGTTCCGAAAGCCTGCGCTAGGCTCAGACCTTCAGCACCTCCAAAGCCCATCTCATGGTCTTTAAACAAAGTTCTTCATTTCGCCTCCCTGTTGAGCAATGAAGAATGTGCGTTAAAGGATTTGACACAAAAAGTTATTTTCCTATTTCCACTCGCGTCCGGGGCCAGGGTTAGTGAGATCGTAGCCCTCTCGAGAGAGGCAGGTCGTGTTCAGTTCCTGGATGGGGGGGAACTGAACCTGTTTCCGGATCCTACGTTTCTCGCCAAGAATGAGTTACCCACCAACAGGTGGGGTCCCTGGAGAATCTGCCCTCTGAAAGAAGATGCATCTCTATGTCCAGTAGAATGCCTAAAGGTCTATCTTCGTAGAACTTCAGACTTCAAGGGT
>NC_090744.1:125547641-125570141 GCF_036898095.1 Palaemon carinicauda | reverse complement strand
TATTTTCTTGTAGTTTATTTGTTTCCTTATTTCCTATCCTCACTGGGCTATTTTTTCCTTCTAGAGCCTTTGGGCTTATAGCATCATGCTTTTCCAACTACAGCTGTAGTTTAGCCGGTAATAATAATAATAATAATAATAATAATAATAATAGTGATGATGATGATAAAAATAATAATAATAATAATAAAAATAATAATAATAACAATAACAACAATAATAATAATAATAATAATAATAATAATAATAATAATAATATAAATAACAACAACAACACAACAATAATAATAATAATAATAATAATAATAATAATAATAATAATAATAATAATAATATAATAAATCATTCAAATGACATAAACTAAATTTCATACGTAACAAGAACACTCCTTTTAAAAAATGCAGACGCAATTGGATATGAATAATTGAAATATTATAGGATGGTTGAAATTCACAGGGGAAACTGAGACTTTAAACTGCTTTCATATTGCACTGAATATATAATGCTCTGTTCGCTCTAAGCTATGACACCGTAACGAATCACAAAATCATTTCTTGGACATTCGATATTCTGTGTTACTTATCGTTGGAAGATAAACGGACAATGGACTTGTATTATATTACTCACAGAAATATGCATTATGGATATTTCATTTGAAACTCGTTTTAGTGTAAATCACTATTCTGGTGTATTTCAGTTGCATCCTGATATTTGAGATTATTAAAAGTATATGATTTTGGTGAAATATAGTAGATTTCATTAAAGGAAAATCTTGGTGTGTTTATTCAATTTGAGTGCATCAGGTTTTCTAAAGGAAAATCATATTAATAAGATAATTGACAGATCAATTATGATACGAAAAAAAGAAATTTAACACTAAAAAGTAATCGAAATGTATTAAGGATATATTGAAGTAATAATATATATATATATATATATATATATATAACGGTAACTGCATAATGAATAAGAGAAACGTCGTAAATCATTTTAAAAGTTAAAGAAAAATTATTTCCCTTCAAAATAATGTGTAATATCCCTTTATTGCATTTTTCTAAACTAAAGTGAGATTCTCCAAATATATAAAGAAAGAATATAACGAAAACTTATACTAAATTACTAAAACATTTCCTTTCAAACAAAAGTCTAATACGAAAATTAACATCTTTATGTTAGGCTACGCAATCCGAGTCGGTCATGAATCCAGTAACTATATCCTACGGCAACCTCCACCCGGTATAATTCACTCATATTTCTTCTTTTCCAAATATGAGCTGCTTCGTTAACCTGATCCAGTTTCTAATTTGCATGTCACCTAAGGCCCGGTCAGAAAAATCCACCTTAAAATGGCTAGTTGGCTACTTTGGGAAACGTTCACGGTTGTCAGGTTGCAATTTTCTCGAGGAATTTTTCCAATGAAATTCCCTGGCTCTTATGCATATACTTAAAAAGGTAAAAAAAAAAAATTAGGTTATGAAACCAACATACATTTAATTAATACCGATTGGGATTTTGTATTTTATTGAATTTTATTGCATGGACAAAATGTAAGATATGCTGATCCAACTTATTTTTCAATTCTTTACTTCTTTTTTTTTTCTTCTTAAGAATAGATACATTATAAATAGACATTTAAAATATTCCCTTCGTAACCTTACATTCTCCGAATCAAGAATGACGAGCCAATATATAAACGAATCAGGATGGCTAACTTTGCTTTGCATCTAATCGATATTCAAAACACGAATATCTAATTTAAATAAAATATAAAAAAAAAATTATAAGTAATTATAATGTCTTTAGTTGATGTACATAAAATGATACGGAATATTCTTTGGTTTCTCTGTAATTGATATCTTCAGAGGGAAAATGGAACAAGGATTTAAAGCTCCATAAGTTTCTCTGTGGTGACGCACATTTACATTAATAGTCTGTTTACATTGGAACTTTGTGATGAAATCTCAACAAAATACACATCCCAGCACACAGACAAATAGATTTAGTAAAATGTTCTTTGCAATCTTTATTCCATATAAAAATATACAAATAATTTCTTACAATTCTGGTCATATCTTTCTTCGCAGATTATTATTATTATTATTATTTATTATTATTATTATTATTATTATTATTATTATTATTATTATTATTATTATTATTATTATTTGTTAGTTTATTTTCCTTTTTGTAAATATTATCACGCACAAACTACTGAACAAAATTTAACAAAAGTTATTGTATATGTGGGTTAAGACGAAAGGACAAATCATTAAAATTTGAGGACAATACATCGAAGTAAAAGTAAGCAATGGAGTAAAGCGCAAAATATAATTGCTTGGCAGAGCAAAGACATTGCTGAGTGCCCCTCTAGTTAATACTCCGATTATCACTTGAATGTTAAGCACAATACTGGGTAGATATATCTGATATGAATAAGACTTAATAAAAAAAACATTAATGGGTTCTTTCATTTTACGTCATACCCACTCGTTTCTATATCCTGTGAAAGAGAAGATTAATTCTTTATGAATTCAATCAATTTTGCAATCAACAAAGTATAGCAGTTTTGTAACAGTGAACCGAGAGATAATCAAAACCAACTTAAACGAATGAAGTAGTTCTGACATATTCATTTATCAAATAAATATTAATTTCTCTCTCTCTCTCTCTCTCTCTCTCTCTCTCTCTCTCTCTCTCTCATCTGTAAAATGTTTCAATATTACGCGAAGATACCACATATTCACGTACTCTGATATAATGATAATTAGAATTACTGTGCTTGGGATCTCTCTCTCTCTCTCTCTCTCTCTCTCTCTCTCTCTCTCTCAACGTCCAACGTTCATACAACAAACGAATCCTCGTCTACATTAAGTTGAACTGATATACCATCTCTCTCTCTCTCTCTCTCTCTCTCTCTCTCTCTCTCTCTCTCTAAACGTCCAACGTTCATACAACAAACGAATCCTCGTCTACATTAAGTTGAACTGATATACCATCTCTCTCTCTCTCCTCTCTCTCTCTCTCTCTCTCTCTCTCTCTCTCGCTAAATAATTCAACGTTTATACAATTAACGACTCCTCGACTACATTCAGTCGACCTGATATACGACCTCACAAATCAATTCATTCTCTCTCTCTCTCTCTCTCTCTCTTCTCTCTCTCTCTCTCGATGAGAATAGCTACACAGCTACATAGGAGAGTCTTCACACAATGGAACTCTCTCTCTCTCTCTCTCTCTCTCTCTCGTCTCTCTCTCTCTCTCTTCTCTTTCTCTGCCTCAGAATGGCTACACAACTCACACAGAAAGGTACTCTCTTTCTCTCTCTCTCTCTCTCTCTCTCTCTCTCTCCCTGAGAATGGCTACACAACTACACAGAAAGGTAAGCTCTCTCTCTCTCTCTCTCTCTCTCTCTCTCTCTCTCTGCTCTGAGAATGGCTACAAAACTACACAGAAAGGTCCTCACACAATGGAACTTGGGAAGGGACTTAGCCAATCAACTTTTTTAAGCCTCACACTGAGACCCCAATCTCCTGATAGCAGACTTGGCTCTCATCCGGCAAATGTAAATAGTGTGTCGGATTTTATCCGGCGTCTTCTCTACTTATTGCCATCCTTCTAACGGGGCTGATGATTGTGCAATATCCTTTGCTCCACTATTATCATTACGGAATCACGCTGGAATCCTAGCCTTTAAGATGGGGAAATATCCTTCTCTGAAGGAGTAAGGACATTGAATTATAAATTAATGAATCCTGCATACTCTGTACAGTTTTTGGGGTACCGCTGCCTCTGAAATTTAAAGAGCGAGGGATATTATTAATATATATTTTAATACCATTTCTGATTATAATTTTATTTATAAATAATTTTCAAATAATTTTGTATTCTTGATGTCTTGAAGAACAGCAAATATTTCCATATTCATAAGGGATCTTTTTTTCCCTTATTTACACATATCTAAATGTATTGCAAGGAAACTATATTTGCATCTGCCTTTCCATCAATAATTGGTTCGCAGCCACGAGGGATATAAAAAAAAATAATACTATATTACCGCGAATTAGTAAAAATGGTAATAATCAACACTGATTGATAATTCCATGAAGTAGAGAATTAAAGGTATAGGAAAATATCACCAGAAAAAAATATTATAGTGATAATTAAGAAAGAACGTTTTATAAATAATTCAGCAAATGTCTGGCTTATTGCATTTAGCTTTTCCAACTAGGGTTGAAGAATAGCTGGTATAATACTATATATATTTATATATATATATATATAGATAGATAGATAGATAAATAGATAGATAATATGTATATATATGTGTATATATATGTATATATATACTATATATATATATATAATTTCGCAAATGTTATTAGGTAAACCTTCCTGAATTTTAAAAGAAAAAAGAAACTAATTCAAATTCATATACACACGTAGTTTTCAAACTATACATACATGCATATACTGTGTATATACCTATGTTTGTATATTGGATATTTAATAACATATCGTTATGATAATTGTTGAACAACAAGAGAGAGAGAGAGAGAGAGACGAGAGAGAGAGAGAGAGAGAGAGAGGAATAATTTTTCTTATTTTCATGTGATTTAAATGCTTAAATATTATATCATACACTTATTGAATTTCACCTTATAACGGCATAAAAATACTTTACTTATTCTTACGTAATACTGATATGGACAATCTAAGAATGCCTGAACTATTTATATCTATTCGAAACGTTCAAAGTTAAAGAAAATATCTTCAATGAAAATAATTACAGCCTTTCTTGTATGAATTTCCACTCTCAATAAAAGATTCGTGAGATTTATGACAAACTACTACTCTGTGTGAGATATATACATACATATATGTATATATACTATCTATATATATATATATATAGAAATTGTCTATACATATATATGTATATAAATATATAGTATGTACATGTATTATATATATATATATATATACATGTATTATATATATATATATATATATATAAGTAGTTTTTTCATCCCAGTTTACTAGTACAATATCCTTTGGGATGAGGGTCTCACTGGCTTCAGCTCGTTCCAGCCATGGTATTGATATGCTAATGGATTTATAACACAGAATCACAAAGTGAGAGAGAGAGAGAGAGAGAGGAGAGAGAGAGAGAGAGAGAGTTTATTTTGTGAGTTTGGGTATAATACTTATCTTGAATAGACGTTGCTCTTTTTTCTCTCTTATTGTTATTCCTATATATATATATATATTATACATATATATATATATATATATATAAAATATTGGGACAGTGAAAATGGGATCTTGGGTACTAACAGAGAGGCGAGCTGACTGTAAGCAACCTTCATATCGCAATATATCCGAGGTTATAAACGAAAAGTTTAGGGCAACAATAAAACCAAAATGTAATTAATGGTAAAACATGCAATGGCAAGCTTCACCAGGTTTTTCTATTATCAGTGCGGAGAAGAGAGAGATATAAAAAAACTGTGATAAAAAATAGATTGCGTGAAACACGATAAGGTACAATATATACAGTATACATTATGTAAGACAAAAGGTACCAGTGTATTAATACGTTCGCCGTGTGGGATAAGGTCTCAGTGAAGTGGGTTCATTCCATCCTTGTCATTGATATGTAGATACATTTAACAGCAATCGGAGAGAGAGAGAGAGAGAAGCAGGAGAGAGAGAGAGAGAGAGAGATTAATACAATAAAGTATCCAAGGAATGTTAATATAACATCGTTTTCATATATAGGAAAAAATAAATAATAGTTTTATCCCTGAAGTGATTGCACGTGTAGGTAATAACAAGGAACACTTAGAGAGAGAGAGAGAGAGAGAGAGACGAGAGAGAGAGAGAGAGAGGAACACCACTTGTCCTACAAAAAAAAAAGTATCGAAAACGACCACACATTGTTCTCATAACAATATGACAAACAGCAGAGGCGAAAATGTAATGTATTCGAACTTCAATAACTTTCCTCCTTTGTGTGTGTGTGTGTGCGTTTGCGTGTGTTTGTGTGTGTGTGTGTGTGTGTGTGTGTGTTTGAATCTCTGTCCGGAATACTAATGGAACGGGGAACTTGTTGGCGTAACTGGAATTCTGCTGTCGCTGGAAAAATCAGCGGTATTTCACTTCCAGAGAAACTGTAATTGCCAATAAAGGTCCAGCTAACTGAGATGAAGTCCGGAATGTCTCTGATCATCTTTATGGGAACTGGTTGGCATTTGCAATTCAATTCAGAAGATGTAATTAAAGATCGTGAAATGGGATTTTTTGTTAATATAAACATTCATATATTAATCATATAACTCCCTCTCTCTCTCTCTCTCTCTCTCTCTCTCTCTCTTCTCTCTCTCTCTCTCTCAACACAAAAATATATGTATACCATCTAATAATGCTATAATTGAGAACTAAATATCATAATTAAACTATTAGTAACAAAAAAAAATCGTCCGAACATCTCTCACTCCAAATATAATTCAGAATAATATATTCATAATTTCTAAAACAAATCAAGAATAACATCTATTCACGCGTTTCCGAATATGAAAAAATAATATATTAGAGAAAATGACATGGGGAAATTTTATAAATGAGAAGGGAGATGAGATTTCCAAAAAAAAATAGAATCCAATTTCAAGGATATAATTCCCTAGACTATTGGGGGGGGGGCTCTTCATTGTCGCTCGTTACCACAAGGGTGCGATCACAATGTCTCCTTTGAAAACCCTTGATACATAATAAGGTTCTTCCCTCCTCTTCTGACTCCTCTTCTATCTGTCCATCTATCTATTTTATCTATCTATCTATCTAAATACATACGCACATTTCTATATATATATATATATATATACTATACATACATATATAATATACACTATATATACTATGTGTTTATAATATATCTATATATACAGATACAAATATATATATATATATATATATATATACATATACATATAATATATATATACATATATATATACTGTGTGTGTGTGTGTGTATACATACATATATATATAATATATATATATATATAAATACATATGTAGGCTATACATAATGTATATAAATAGAGAGTAGTGTATATGTATTTATGTATTACTGAGTGATTTTACATAGACTTCATTATTTTTCCTTTTACTTTCAATTTCTGAAATGAGCAAATAACGTTTCATATTACATTCCATTAATTCCTTTTTTATCTAACAATGAAAAACGAACAAAGTCAGTAAAAACAGTAAAGATAGTTTATATAAAACTTTTATAAACTCAATTTTTCTCCCACATATATAGTAGTTAAAAGAACATGCTGTAATCAATTACGGAAATTCAGAAAGCATTTGAAATTAGAAACTTCATTATGAAATGGTACTCCAATTATGACGGTTTTCATTAAATGCTTAAAAAAATAGTTAAAAATATTAGTATACATTTTTAGTGCGAAATCAAATTAATAAACACTTCAAAACTAAAGAACTTGAAATATAATGATGACATTAAAAATTAAATAACTTGTAAGCACGAATGCAATAATAACTCAGGGTGTTTCACATAATCTGATACATAACTAAACACATAAAAAGGCCGAATGAAAGTATGATTTTAAGAATAAAAAACTTAAAATACAATAATAATCCAGGGTGAGCATATGACTTTAACAATTTTGATAACTTGTAAGAACAAATGCAATGATAACTCAGGGTTTAGACATGACCTGATACATAACTAAACACATAAATAAGCCAAATTTAAATTAAATAAATTAACAATAAATAACTTAAAACACAATCAAAACCCAAGGTGTGCATATGACTTTAAAAAACTGAATAACTTGTAAGCACAAATACAATAACTCTGGGTGTAGACATGACTAATCACATGAAAAAAGCCAAATGTTAATCATTTATACTTGCTATTCTTGCACCTTTCCTATGTAAGTATAAGAGGGAAGGGGGTTGAGGTATATACCCCTATGACATGCCTTAGCTTACATTCGCTCTCATACCTATGATTTACTTTGGTACTTGGATAATGCTTGTCATGGTAGTTTTGTTAAATGTGGCGATTGGTCTCCGTAGGGTTTTCACATAGAATTTCCGTACTGTGGTTAAAAAAAAAAAAAAAAAAAAAAAACCCCGGTTGGAAAAGAAAATTAATATTCTGTCTTCACGAACACCATTCCCCGGACATGCCTCGTGGCCACAGCATCGGAATGATAGACGAGTGAAATGCGCACACACGGAACTATACAGGTGATTTCCGTTAATGCAACTCAGTTATAACATTATCTGAGAGTTTTTTTACGTGGGGTTTATATATTTCCATCACATTCATCTAATTGTTACTCACGCGTATATATATATATATATATATACATATATATATAGATAGATAGATAGATAGATATATATATATATATATATAAATACATATATATATATATATATATATATACACATATATTTATATACATATATTTATATGCATACATATATATATATATATATATATATCATCGTACTGAAGTAATGAATCGAAACTGGAAAGCGAAGTGGAAAATGAGAGAGATACAGGTAAAATTGGTGTATGGTGCAAATTATGGGGCATGAAATTGAACCCTAACAAAACTCAATGTATGATTGTAAATAGATCGGGGGACAGTCAAGTCCTCTATATCCAAATCTTTGCATTGATATTTTTTCTTTAACTCAATAGTACGCCTTTTAAATATTATGTGTGATTCTTGATTGCAAATTTACTTTTGAGAAATACATTCGTTCTATTTCGTCGACAATTGCACAAACAAATGGCTTATTAAGAAAGTCTTTCAAGATTTTGTGATCAATCTACTCTGGAGAAAGGATTGAAGTCTTTTATTCTACCTTGTTTCGAGAGAGAGAGAGAGAGAGAGAGAGAGAGAGAGAGAGAGAGTTCTCCTTTCATCCATAACCCAATTAACCCTTGCTTTGATTTCCTTATGGTCCCTTCTGAGACCCAACAATTAAATCGAACATAGAAAAAAAAAGAAAAAAAAGCCGCGATTCATCTATTGTGGTGAATATGATTGATGTATATTTCCTCACATATTGTTGTCAAGATTAAAGGTTGTTACGTTAGCTTTAAAAAAAAAAAAAAAAAAAAAAAAAAAAAAAAAAACACGCTTTTAGAACGAAAATAAAAAAAAAAAACATCTTCTGGACTCAGCAGTCTTCAGAAGAAACGCTGAATCTGTAATTGTTTCTTTTTCTAAATATCTATCGTATTCTGTTTTGCTTTTACCTCAAGGACTTGAGTTAGTGTTGGCTGTAATCAATGGAAATACTCATTTGCGTCTCTACCAAACCCTCTGCAATTCCCATAGGCCAAACCCATATCTTCTGAATGGCCAACCTAATTCGATAACAAATTCCATGGCCCTTTCTATACACTGTAGAATAACCCACTTTTGGACCACGTAGAAGTGTTATTATTAGGGAGAAAGTTCTATGGGAGCAAATGACATGGGGCAGAAATAGATGGAAAAAACTCATAATAAAATGGCTGGCCCAAATAGGGATAAAGCTAAGGAGAAGGATTGTTATTATTGTTAATTTATTCACCTACTGCATCGCACGCTTCTGAGTGTCTTCGTGTTAAATAAATTTCCATTATGCACTTTTTACATAGCTTTGTACAGTGGTAACGCATTTGCCTTGCATTCGCATACCGGTAGATCGATCCCAGCCTAGGACCTGAGTATAGGCTGTTTACTGGGGAGGTTATTTTTGTGGTTGGTCACCACTTGTGGGTTGGTCTTACCCGGCTAACATTCTGGTACATCTCTTCGAATGATATTGGAGCTGAAACCAAGCACATTTAATCTTTATTTAGAGATTAGAGAGATCAAATACCAGTTGTATAAGATCTATTTAAAAATACTGTGGGACGAGTAACCAAGAAAATAGTGTAGGAACAGATAGCAGAGGTAGTAGGGCTACACGCAGGAACTCGTCATGCAGTAAGGTTGTGACAGGGTACACTTCTTCAGTGCGAGGTGTACCAGGAATTCCTGTGTCCTACTGTACATTTATGCAAGAGACGTAGTTGAATGTTTCACTTAGTGGAAGATAAAGAACCTAATAACTATGGTGATTTCAACCATCACACTCTTCAGAATCATTATATCATTACGATGAGTTAGCGAGAGATTCAAAAGGGTCTTTAAATTAACCATATATTTAATTTTGATGAGTTGATTTAATGATAAATTCAGTCATACGATTAAAAATTCAGATTGATTCTTCCATTAATTTGGAAAGAGAGTTCTTAAATGAAAAATTAAATCTAATTTCCATAAATAAGTTTCTCCTGTAAAGTTTAAAGGACACTCACGAATGGCAGAGGCAAGAGACCATGACATGTCCAGCAAGATAATGTCCTAGCAAGACAAGCCCCCTCAAGCTAGGCCCAGGGAGGACCAGGCAATGGCTGCTGATGACTCGGCAGGTATACCAATAGGCTCCACGAAACATCCCATCCCTAGTTGACAAGAATGGCGAGGTTCCAGACACTACAAGAAACTATGGAGTTTGAGCGGGACTAGAACTCCAGCCAGTAGAACACTATACAAGAAAGTTCCCAATACCACACCACAACCCTACATAAATGCAGAGTTAATCAATATTTTCGTCAATGATTTATGAGATTAATATCATCTACTCTATCTGAAACCATAAATGGTTATTTCATGATATTACATGAAATAATTTCCTTCCAAATATCCTTTGTCATAATTTCAGGAAACTCGACATTATTTGTTTGGGACAAACATTTGACAATCAAATAGGCACATGCAATCATACGCTGTTATGCTATACTTCCTGTCAATTTATAGAATATAGGAAATACCTTCACGCAGACTTCATGAAATATAATGAGAGAAATTAGGTAATACGTTTGTATGTATGTATGTATGTATGTATGTATGTGTACACACGCACGCACACACACACACATACATATATATATATATATATATATGTATATATGTATGTATGTATGTATGTATGTATATGTATATATATATATATATATATATCTATACATATATATATCTAAATAAATATATATATACACACACACACACACACATATATATATATATACATATATATATATATATATATATACACACACGTGTGTGTATGCGTGTGTTTGTATGTGTGTGCATATATATGAGTCAGGAAAAGACTAATACATTTAAACACAAACACACACACACACACACACACATATATATATATATATATATATACATATCAGATACGATTGGTACAGTAAATTACGTAACAAGACATTCATCAAATGAAATCATTTCATCCGATTATAAAATTTCCTAATTTTCAATAACTCAGCATAACATCTAATAAAGAAATTAGATTATTCTTGACCTTCATCGATGGTAAACTACTGATTAGGTTATATCATTATAAAGTCATTGTATGAAATTACGTGTCATTACAGCATGTTTGGGATATGTAATTAGGATATCCAATCACTTTATAAAAAGATCATTTTGGTTTCGTGTATTTGGTTAGCTCACCCGTTTTGGTAATTTTGTCTGGCGTTCATTACTTCGATGGATAACGCTTCTAATATCAAGTAAATTGATCGTAAAGGGAGATTAACCTTAAGTATATCTTAATATATCTTAATATATATATATATATATATATATATATATAAATATATATATATATATATATATAAATATATATATACAGTGTATATATATAGTCTCTCTCTCTCTCTCTCTTCTCTCTCTCTCTCTCTCTCTATACATATATATATATATATATATATATTGGAATTAAACATGTATTAAACGCGTTCATCTACTGTCTTACTTCCCTGTGACTCTCTCTCTCTCTCTCTCTCTCTCTCTCTCTCAATCTCTCTCTCTCTCTCTCTCTCTCTCTCTCTCTCTCTGTGTATTTAGAAACAAAACACTACACGGTAAGGTATAAAAATTATTGGAAAAAATATGTATACAAGGTTCAGTTTGTGATGGTGTTTTCAAAATTGCTTTTCATCAAAATATGTCCCCTGAAATAATTATTTCTCATTTTCTTTCATCCATAATTAGAAAAAAAATAGATTAGTACCATTAATTCATGGAGGGAAGACAACAATTTTAATAAGGCTTATCTCAGGTTTCCCAAATAAATCTTATCATTTGCAATACTATTATTAGCATCGTCATCAACTTAATCATTATCACTTATCATGTCTGTCTTTACTGGTGCAAAATCTAATACAGCTTTTGTATTCTGATAGTATACACATGTCGGATAGACTAGACATAATGACGTTAAGTGTCTTGTTAAGTATTGTTATTTTAGAACTTTTTCCATGGTGTTTAATCCCTTTACGGAAGATGTAATCCTTATCGCCATTAGAGCACAGAATTATTTTCTTATACATTTAAGTTTTTTTCTTAATAATCTAAAAACAATTCATTTTTCAACAATCTCGTAGTTCCGTAAATACCGTTAAATAGAACAATATCCCTTGATAATATAGTAAAATTGAAGAATATCACTTGATAATATAGTAAATCGGGACAATGTTCTTTGACAATAACGTAAAATTGAACAATATCGCTTGATAATATAGTAAATCAGGACAATATTCCTTGATAATAAAGTTAAAATGAACAATATCCCTTGATAATATAGTAAATCAGGCCTATATTCCTTGATAATAAAGTAAAATTGAATAATATCCCTTGATATTATAGTAAATCTGGACAATATTCCTTGATATTATAGTATAACTGAAAAATATTCCTTGATAGTGTACTAAATCAGGGCAGTATTCCTTTATAATAAAGTAAAATTGAACAATATCCCTTGATAATATAGTAAATCTTGATAATATTCCTTGATAATAAAGTGAAATTGAACAATATCCCTCGATAATATAGTAAATCAGGACAATATTCCTTGATAATAAAGTAAAATTGAACAATATCCCTTGATAATCTAGTAAATCAGGACAATATCTCTTGATAATAAAGTAAACTTAAACAATATCCCTTGATAATATAGTAAATCTGGACAAGATTCCTTGATAATATAGTATAACTGAAGAATATTCCTTGATAGTGTAGTAAATCAGGGCAGTATTCCTTTATAATAAAGTAAAATTAAACAATATCCCTTGATAATATAGTAAATCAGGACAATATTCCTTGATAATAAAGTTAAAATGAACAATATCCCTTGATAACATAGTAAATCACGACTATATTCCTTGATAATAAAGTAAAATTGAACAATATCCCTTGATATTATATTAAATCTGGACAATATTCCTTGATAATATAGTATAACTGAACAATATTCCTTGATAGTGTAGTAAATCAGGGCAGTATTCTTTTATGATAAAGTAAAATTGAACAATATCCCTTGATAATGTAGTAAATCTGTACAAGATTCCTTGATAATATAGTATAACTGAACAATATTCCTTGATAGTGTAGTAAATCAGGGCAGAATTCTTTTATGATAAAGTAAAATTGAACAATATCCCTTGATAATGTAGTAAATCTGGACAATATTCCTTGATAATAAAGTAAAATTGAACAATATCGCTTGATAATATAGTAAATCAGGACAATATTCCTTGAGAATAAAGTGAAATTGAACAATACCCCTTGATAATATAGTAAATCAGGACAATATTCCTTAATAATAATGTAAAATTGAACAATATCCCTTGATAATATTGTAAATCAGGATAATATTCCTTGATAATAAAGTAAAATTGAACAATATCGCTTGTTAATCTAGTAAATCAGGACAATATTTCTTGATAATAATGTAAAATTGAACAATATCGCTTGATAATCTAGTAAATCAAGACAATATTTCTTGATAAAAAAGTAAACTTAAACAATATCCCTTGATAATATAGTAAATCTGGACAAGATTCCTTGATAATATAGTATAACTGAAGAATATTCCTTGATAGTGTAGTAAATCAGGGCAGTATTCCTTTAAAATAAAGTAAAATTGAACAATATCCCTTGATAATATAGTGAATCAGGACAATATTCCTTGATAATAAAGTTAAAATGAACAATATCCCTTGATAACATAGTAAATCAGGAATATATTCCTTGATAATAAAGTAAAATTGAACAATATCCCTTGATATTATAGTAAATCTGGACAATATTCCTTGATAATATAATAAAACTGAACAATATTCCTTGATAGTGTAGTAAATCAGGGCAGTATTCTTTTATGATAAAGTAAAATTGAACAATATCCCTTGATAATGTAGTAAATCTGGACAATATTCCTTGATAATAAAGTAAAATTGAACAACATCGCTTGATAATATAGTAAATCAGGACAATATTCCTTAATAATAAAGTAGAATTGAACAATATCCCTTGATAATATTGTAAATCAGGATAATATTCCTTGATAATAAAGTAAAATTGAACAATATCCCTTGATAATCTAGTAAATCAGGACAATATTTCTTGATAATAAAGTAAAATTGAACAATATCCCTTGATAATATAGTAAATCTGGACAATATTCCTTGATAATAAAGTAAAATTGAACAATATCACTTGATAATATAGTAAATCTGGACAATATTCCTTGATAATAAAGTAAAATTGAACAATATCCCTTGATAATATAGTAAATCTGGACAATATTCCTTGATAATAAAGTAAAATTGAACAATATCTCTTGATAATATAGTAAATCAGGACAATATTCCTTGATAATAAAGTTAAAATAAACAATATCCCTTGATAACATAGTAAATCATGACTATATTCCTTGATAATAAAGTAAAATTGAACAATATCCCTTGATATTATATTAAATCTGGACAATATTCCTTGATAATATAGTATAACTGAACAATATTCCTTGATAGTGTAGTAAATCAGGGCAGTATTCTTTTATGATAAAGTAAAATTGAACAATATCCCTTGATAATGTAGTAAATCTGGACAATATTCCTTGATAATAAAGTAAAATTGAACAACATCGTTTGATAATATAGTAAATCAGGACAATATTCCTTAATAATAAAGTAGAATTGAACAATATCCCTTGATAATATTGTAAATCAGGATAATATTCCTTGATAATAAAGTAAAATTGAACAATATCCCTTGATAATCTAGTAAATCAGGACAATATTTCTTGATAATAAAGTAAAATTGAACAATATCCCTTGATAATATAATAAATCTGGACAATATTCCTTGATAATAAAGTAAAATTTAACAATATCCCTTGATAATATAGTAGATCTGGACAATATTCCTTGATAATATAGTATAACTGAACAATATTCATTGATAGTATAATAAATCAGGACAATATTCCTTGATAATAAAGTAAAATTGAACAATATTCCTTGATGATATAGTAAATCAGGGCAGTATTCCTTTATAATAAAGTAAAATTGAACAATATTCCTCAATAATATAGTAAATCTGGACAATATTCCATGATAATATAGCATAACTGAACAATATTCCTTGATAGTGTAGTAAATCAGGGCAGTATTCCTTTATAATAAAGTAAAATTGAATAATATCCCTTGATAATATAGTAAATCTGGACAATATTCCATGATAATATAGTATAACTGAACAATATTCATTGATAGTATAATAAATCAGGACAATATTCCTTGATAATAAAGTAAAATTGAACAATATTCCTTGATGATATAGTAAATCAGGGCAGTATTCCTTTATAATAAAGTAAAATTGAACAATATTCCTCAATAATATAGTAAAACTGGATAATATTCCTTGATAATATATTCATGTTCATTCCTATGTAGCTTCTATCACAATAAAACTTATATAAGATCATTCTCATAATTTTCAAATTTTGTGATATTTTCCTTCCTTTTACAAACTTATTTCCAAAACATATCTCATCCATGTTTAACAAACCATTAAAGTTGACTTCATGTTCAAACACAAGTAAGATCTAGAGAAAAATATTTTTATCATTTAATTCACTTGTTATTTCTACTTGAACGTATAAATATTGCCTCAACATTCGATATGATCATTACTAAAGACTATATCCGTCGATACCTCTCGAGTATCGGATATAGAAAATTTCTAGAGATTTTGAACCCTGACGTTTTGCTTACTCAGCAATATTTTCTTTTTTCATCTTCCATTATCTTTTATTTGGACATCCTCAACCGCTTCAACATCATCCTTCGTAGTAAGTCCTTCTCTCTAAATCCCAATCTTCTAGTCGACTCCACCTCTTCCAGCACACAAGCTTCTCAGACCCTTTTTCTATATTTCTTATTAGAGTCCTTTCACTTTTTCCACCAATGACGTCCATAAATGAGTTCTTTATCCTCAAAGAGTCTTGACGTTTCTGGAGAATTCTCCAGATTTTCCAACAACACTTTTTCAGTTTTAATGAAAACGTTTTCTCGTTATGGTTCGCCTAAAGTATTAAGTAAATTTCCTCTATCAACTATTCGTCTCATGAAAAAGCATATTCTGTTTGCATGTGGGTAACTGAGCTTTTATTCGTGTAATTTTATATTTAGTTGGTTTTACACTTGACATAAAAGTAGACAATTGAATACATTTGTATTCATATATACAGACATGTGTATATATCTATATGCACACACATAGATACACACACACACACACACATATATATATATATATATATATATATATATATATGTGTGTGTGTGTGTGTGTATATATATATATATATATATATATATATATATATATATATATATATATATATATATATATATATATATATATATATTCAAATAAGACATATATTTTTGACACATTGATGTCTGGATTCTCTTAATGACCTCGGGATCAGAGCCCCAGGCGAAATCACACAAAGACACGAGCTTGTGACCGGCCGGGAATCGAACCCTGATCCGGCAAACTTGTAAAGACAGTGACTACCACTTGGTGGCCAAGTGGTTGTCACTGTCTCTACAAGTTTGCCGGACCAGGGTTCGATTCCAGGCCGGTCACAAGCTGTTATCTTTGTGCGATTTTGCCTGGGGCTCTGATCCCAAGGTCGTTAAGAGATTCCAGACATTAATGTATCAAAAATATATGGCTTATTTGAATATGAAAAATACGTCTAAATGTGAAAAAGTTTATCATATATACATAAATATATATATATATATATATATATATATATATATATATATATATATATATATATATATATATATATATATATATATATGTATATGTATACATAGCATTCTGTTTTTCTAACTAGGGTTGTAGCTTAGCTAGTATTAATAATATACTCTAGAAGTGCAGCAGTGGGGAAATCTTAGTGTAAAGAACGATGCATGTGTGCGTGTAAGAGGGATCGACTTCTATGAAGCGATTAATATTTTGGAATTTCTACGGCAAAACGAATCAAACAGACCTACAACTTGTATATGGGCTCATTCCAACCCCTATATGAAACCATTATGGGAGACCCTAGGTTTTATGGGTGATGAAACTCAAAATAAAAGTTCATTCCACAAGGCTACAATAGTGAACATTCATAAATCAAACCCAAGAACATTGGACAACTATACTCAATTTTTTTTATGAGGCGCATTTACACCGACTAGCAAAGGGTGCCCTTTTAGCTCGGAAAAGTTTCATAATAGATGATTGGTTGAACAAGATCATTTTAAGCAATTAACTAGTAGGAAATTATTCCGAGCATAAAGGGCACCTCTGCCAGTCAGTGCAAATGTGTCTCATTAAAATAAAAAAAGATGAGTATACACAAGCTGGATGTGGCATGAGAAAGTGGGGTAAGAAATGAAAGAAACGAGCCAGGGAAAATATAACATGCGCCACATATGACACTCCCCTCCCACCCTTAAAACTCAATCATAACCTACAATACCTCTCTACTTCTTCATATTTTTTCCCACCGTTATCCGTACATTAAGGGGTCGGTTGACGAATCCGGCATAGTTTATACTTTCACAAAATGGTTATACGATCGCATGCCCTTGCAGTCATCAACCACTTTTATGTGTGGTGAGCCTAGCCTTTGAATTGAGAGTAACTGCAAGGCAGCAGTTTTCACAGTTATCGGCGGTGGACTTAGACTTTTGCAATAAACAAAAAACCAAGACAGAGGCAGCAGCTGTCCTTTTAGTCGCTTTCTACAGCACGCAGGACGTACTATGGCAATATTATTACACACCTACCACAGAGCAAATATACCTCTCCATTTAGCAAACCTTATCCATTGGGTAATTTCTCCTTCCATTGCCTATTGTCAAAATAGATTACATTTCACGAAGAAAGAGTTACAAGACTGGCAGCCATTCAACTGAAGAGCATGAATTATGTTATATTTATATGAAATTACATAAATAGACTGACCTCCAGATAATCCCCAGGCACTGCCTACACACAGACATTGCGTAAGTGAAGTTATGCCATTAGAAAATGGCTGATACATGAAAACCTCGGGAATTTCAACAGCTTTTAATCGGTTTAAAATGTTGCAATACGACCAAGTTAGAGAAAAACAGAAAAGCTTTTGCTTGCAATTGCGTAAAGTATTCCGCAATGAGCTATCCTTATCTTCTAAATAATCTGCAATGAAATTGAATGACAGTGCGCTTTACAATTTTGTCAATTTATTCGTAATTAATATTTATTGGCCACTATCGTATACAAATACACCACGCTAAATCTTTTAAGGTGTAAAGTTAAGGTATTAAATCGCTATATATATATATATATATATATATATATATATATATATATATATATATATATATATATATATATATATATACATATATATATATATATATATATATATATATATACATATATATATATATATATATATATATATATACATATATATATACACATTTATATACATATATACTATATAATATAAGGGCAATGATTGACCAACATCGGAATCATACTGTAAACACTTGCACTGGACGGCTGGCAATAGATTTCTCTCTGGAGTTTAATAATCATCACACTAATCTGAATAGCTTCTCAATCAATAGCTATATGTCATTGGGATTATACACTGTATATATATATATATATATATATATATATATATATATATATATATATATATACACATATATATAGTATATATACACATATATATAGTATATATACACATATATATAGTATATATATAAATATATATATATATATATATATATATATATATATATATATATATATATATATATATATATATATATATATATATACAAAAGAATTAAGGTACAGTTAAAAATTTTTACAAATTCATTCAAAACTATAAAAAACAGTTGAAATTTAAATGAAAATTAAAAGGAAAAAATGAATAAATAAATATATATACATCAGACAAAGTAGTGGAACCAACCTCGCAAAAGCGTAGTGAGAAACTGTATGCCAACAAGAGTTAGAAAATAAACCAAAGAAAACTATGACAAATATTGAAAACAAAGATTTTACCATCATTGGCCAAGTGTCAAATAACCTTGACTTACCTCTTCTTGAGTCCATATTGATCAAACGACTATTTCCGTCGTTAAATACCCAAGCTTCTTCTATTCAGTTATATTTGTCATAGTTTTCTTTGGTTTATTTTCTAACTCTTGTTGGCATACAGTTTCTCACTACGCTTCTGCAAGGTTGGTTCCACTACTTTGTCTGATGTATATATATTTATTTATTCATTTTTTCCTTTTAATTTTCATTTAAATTTCAACTGTTTTTTATAGTTTTGAATGAATTTGTATATATATATATATATATATATATATATATATATATATATATATATATATATATCTTGTATACATGTACACATATATAAATACATAAATATACATACATACATACATCTACATACATACATACATACATACATACACACGTGTATATATATATATATATATATATATATATATATATATATATATATATATATATACATACACATATATATACAAACACATATATATATATATATATATATATATATATATATATATATATATATATATATATATATATATATTGTTCTATGATTATAATACCAGCAATAATATTTATGGATAAGACATGCCTTTAATTCGGAAACCATAGTGGTTACCTATAACTTTCGATAATACATACATATACCAAAGGCACCTCCCCCAAGTTTGGGGGGTAGCCGACAACAACAAGAAACAAAACAAAAAGGGGACCCCTACTCTCTACGTTCCTCCAGCCTAACCAGGGACTCGGCCGAGTTCAGCTGGTACTGCTAGGGTGCCACAGCCCAACCTCCCACATTTCCACCACAGATGAAGCTTCATACTGCCGAGTCCCCTACTGCTGCTACCTCCGCGGTCATCTAAGGCACCGGAGGAAGCAGCAGGGCCTACCGGAACTGCGTCACAATCGCTCGCCATTCATTCCTATTTCTAGCACGCTCTCTTGCCTCTCTCACATCTATCCTCCTATCACCCAGAGCTTTCTTCACACCATCCATCCACCCAAACCTTGGCCTTCCTCTTGTACTTCTCCCATCAACTCTTGCATTCATCACCTTCTTTAGCAGACAGCCATTTTCCATTCTCTCAACATGGCCAAACCACCTCAACACATTCATATCCACTCTAGCCGCTAACTCATTTCTTACACCCGTTCTCACCCTCACCACTTCGTTCCTAACCCTATCTACTCGAGATACACCAGCCATACTCCTCAGACACTTCATCTCAAACACATTCAATTTCTGTCTCTCCATCACTTTCATTCCCCACAACTCCGATCCATACATCACAGTTGGTACAATCACTTTCTCATATAGAACTCTCTTTACATTCATGCCCAATCCTCTATTTTTTACTACTCCCTTAACTGCCCCCAACATTTTGCAACCTTCATTCACTCTCTGACGTACATCTGCTTCCACTCCACCATTTGCTGCAACAACAGACCCCAAGTACTTAAACTGATCCACCTCCTCAAGTAACTCTCCATTCAACATGACATTCAACCTTGCACCACCTTCCCTTCTCGTACATCTCATAACCTTACTCTTACCCACATTAACTCTCAACTTCCTTCTCTCACACACCCTTCCAAATTCTGTCACTAGTCGGTCAAGCTTTTCTTCCGTGTCTGCTACCAGTACAGTATCATCCGCAAACAACAACTGATTTACCTCCCATTCATGATCATTCTCGCCTACCAGTTTTAATCCTCGTCCAAGCACTCTAGCATTCACCTCTCTCACCACTCCATCAACATACAAGTTAAACAACCACGGCGACATCACACATCCCTGTCTCAGCCCCACTCTCACCGGAAACCAATCGCTCACCTCATTTCCTATTCTAACACATGCTTTACTACCTGTGTAGAAACTTTTCACTGCTTGCAACAACCTTCCACCAACTCCATATAACCTCATCACATTCCACATTGCTTCCCTATCAACTCTATCATATGCTTTCTCCAGATCCATAAACGCAACATACACCTCCTTACCTTTTGCTAAATATTTCTCGCATATCTGCCTAACTGTAAAAATCTGATTCATACAACCCCTACCTCTTCTAAAACCACCCTGTACTTCCAAGATTGCATTCTCTGTTTTATCCTTAATCCTATTAATCAGTATTCTACCATACACTTTTCCAACTACACTCAACAAACTAATACCTCTTGAATTACAACACTCATGCACATCTCCCTTACCCTTATATAGTGGTACAATACATGCACAGACCCAATCTACTGGTACCATTGACAACACAAAACACACATTAAACAATCTCACCAACCATTCAAGTACAGTCACACCCCCTTCCTTCAACATCTCAGCTTTCACACCATCCATACCCGATGCTTTTCCTACTCTCGTTTCATCTAGTGCTCTCCTCACTTCCTCTATTGTAATCTCTCTCTCATTCTCATCTCCCATCACTGGCACCTCAACACCTGGAACCGCAATTATATCTGCCTCCCTATCATCCTCAACATTCAGCAAACTTTCAAAATATTCCGCCCACCTTTTCTTTGCCTCCTCTCCTTTTAACAACCTTCCATTTCCATCTTTCACTGTCTCTTCAATTCTTGCGCCGGCCTTCCTTACTCTCTTCACTTCTTTCCAAAACTTCTTCTTATTCTCTTCATATGACTGACCCAGTCCCTGACCCCACCTCAGGTCAGCTGCCCTCTTTGCCTCACGTACCTTGCGCTTTACTTCCACCTTTTGCTCTCTATATTTTTCATACTTCTCTATACTATTACTCTGCAGCCATTCTTCAAAAGCCCTCTTTTTCTCTTCCACTTTTACCTTCACTCCTTCATTCCACCATTCACTGCCCTTCCTCATGCTGCCTCCAACAACCTTCTTGCCACATACATCACTTGCAATC
>NC_090744.1:125537641-125542641 GCF_036898095.1 Palaemon carinicauda | reverse complement strand
ACACACACACACACACACATATATATATATATATATATATATATAGTTGCCATAAATTTGTATATGTATGTATATATATTAACATACACACACACACACACACACACATATATATATATATATATATATATATATATATATATAATGTGTGTGTATGTATATATATACAAAAATGTGTATATACATAAAACATACATATGTAAATTCATATATAAATATGTATATATAAACAAAAGTACGACATAGAATATTTCGAAACTTTCATGACAGCAAAATGAAAAAAAAATCTAAATGGACATACGACAGCATCTCCGAAAAAGGGAAAATAGTTATCAAGTAATTTAACCTATTTACCCTTTTCCACCTCGGCACTCACTCTAACAGGAAATGTCTCTTACTGGTATTATGAGTGACTAATGAAATTACATTCTCTCCGTCACTTCACTTCGTCTACTTGGTTATGTGACCTTGCTAACTTTGTTAGCGTTACTGAAAAGTAATAGAACGTAATAGGAAATTATCTTAGTTTGATGCTAAGAACACACGCACACACATATATATATATGTATATATATAATATATAATATATATATATACATATATATATATATATATATATATATATATATATATATATATATATATATATATGGATAAAATCAGCACAATATCGAGTTCAACATGGATGAATTTTGAAGAAACTGGGATTCGAATTCAATCTGAGGTAGAAAATAATATGTATGTATGTATGTATGTATGTATGTATGTATATATATATATAAATATATATAAATATATATATATATATATATATATATATATATATATATCCATACATACATATATATATATATATATATATATATATATATATATAATATATATATATAAATAAAACACATGCTTTATACATATATATATATATATATATATATATATATATATATATCTATATATATATATATATATATATATATATATGACCAAGAAGATCTCTCTCTCTCTCTCTCTCTCTCTCTCTCTCTCTCTCTCTCTCTCTCTCTCTCTCTCCATAAGAAAATACGATACCTCACATTGCAAGGTTGAGAAATATGTCACCGGAGAATACTGATTAGTAAATTGTTACAACATACATGTTTGCAACCTGTTAACTATATATTTCCATTTAACTTATGATTAAAGATCAAAGTTTATCATTGAAAAATAATCGACGTTGATAAAGTTTGGATTGCGTCAACAGTGCATAAAGGAATCATGGTAAATAGTGAAAACTATTTTGAAATCTTTATTTACTGAAAATAGCAATTGGATTACCATTGTTAATATATAACAAGAAAATAAAATACTATAAAATGTATAAAATATAGCCCTACAACGAGTTCTATTGCTTTAGAAAAATATTATTATCATACATCTTTTAGATGACGATAATAAACAATTTTTGCAAAGCTCAATTCTATGATGAATATTTACCAATAATAGGATTTACCAATAATAGGATTTACCAATAATAGGAACATCATTGCAAGTCCTAGAACGAGCCCCATTATTTGGAAAATCTTGATTATCGTACACCTTTCAATGATAATAATGGAAATATTAATTATAAAGCCTAAATTAAGATTATTATTTACTAATAAAGTCAAAATCATTACAAGTTTTACGAGTCACATCACTTTATATTATTTTTATCATCATATATTTTTTCGATAATACACATATTATTTAAAAAGTTCAAATTTTTAATGAACATTTACCAATACTGGCAACATCATTAATATCCCGTAAAGAAATGAAGAGAGTTCCTCATTACCCAAGTGTCCCTAATGAAGGTCCATCGGAAAGACATTAACGACTATATCCCAGTGCTTTCCACACCAGCTACTCATTAACGGTAGGATATGACGACGATATTCTATGAAGTATAAACACATTGTTATATTTCTTAAATTGGTGGCTTTAATGTCATATTGTTATTATTTGTTAAGCTACAACAATAGTTGGAAAAGCGGGATGATATAAGCCCAGGGGCTCAAACATGGTAAATAGCCCCGTGAGGAAAGGAAATAAGGAAATTACAAGAGAATTAATTAACAATAAAAAGTAAAATATTTCAAGAACAGTAACAGCATTAAAATAAATCTGTCATACATAAACTATTACAACATACAAAAAAAAAGGAGGAAGAGAAATAAGATAAAATAGCGTAACCGAGTGTACCCTCAAGCAGGAGAACTCTACCCAAGCAAGAAAAAGCAAAACAACATCTTATTGAAAATTGCAGAATAGGTATTAAAACAAATAACAATTTTAAATCCAATTTTATGAATTAAATCTAGGCTAATGATATAAAATATATCAGACATTCTCGAGATTTTTCTAATGCTATCCTCCTAAGTTAGAAGTACACGCAATTAATAATTTCTTTCACAATTAAAATATTTTATTTTTATGGTTTATTGCTTCTCTTGTAGCATTTTTAATTCCTTGTTTACTTTCCTCACAGGGCTATTTTTTCTTGTTGGAGCCCTTGGGCTTATAGCATCTTGCTTTTCCAACTAGGGTTGTAGCTTAGCTAATAATATTATTATTATTTAATAATAATAAAGATGATGATGATGATGATGATGATAATAATAATAATAATAATAATAATCATCATCATCTAATTTTCGGCAACCAAAATTAGCCTTCAGTGAACACCTAAATATGTTTATTTTTCCCTCGACAAAAAAGTTTAATGTAATTAGTTTGACTACCACTGTATGTTATCCCGCTTGCCCATATTTCAAAAGTTCCTTTACAACGGGGAACTTTTATCATTTATATTAGATACCGGTACTAAAATGTTTTAAATACTAAATTATATTGAATATCCCGTCAAATTATCCTGTTTGTCCATTATGTCAATTAAAATCATTCATTACCGAATTATTACAGCAACTCAATACCCATTAGGAACTACTCTGCAAAACAGAACATTAACATCATTATTTTGACAGAGTGACGCTAAATGGCAGGACAGGATTAGAAATGAAACTATAAAAGAGATTACTCGAGTGCCGTATCATTATTATTATTATTATTACTTGCTAAGCTACAACCCTAGTTAGAAAAGCATGATGCTATAAACCCAGGGGCCCCAGCATGGAAAATAGCCCCGTAAGGAAAGGAAACAATGAAAAATAATATAGTTTAAGAACAATGACATTTAAATAAATATTTCCTATATAAACTATGAAAACTTTAACAAAAAAAGAGGAAGAGAAACGAGATCAAATAGTGTGCCCGAGTGTACCCTCAAGCAAGAAAACTCTAACCCAAGACAGTGGAAGACCATGGTACAGAGCTGCTTACCATAGCTAAAGAGTCCCTTCTACCCTTACCAAGAGAAAGTAGCCATTGGACTATTACAGTGCAGTAGTTAACCACATGGGTGAAGAAGAATTGTTTGGTAATCTCAGTGTTGTCAGGTGAATGAGGACAGAGGAGAATCTATAAAAAATAGGCCAGACTATTCAGTGTATGTTTAGGCTAAGGGAAAGTGAACCGTAACTAGAGAGAAGGATCCAATGCAGTACTGTCTGGACAGTCAAAGGACCACATAACTCTCTACCGGTAGTATCTCAACGGGTGGTTGGTGCCCTGGCCAACCTACCACCTGTGGATGAGATCATGGTGAGGGGTAGATGGAGATGGTTTGGGCATGCTTCTTCGCACTTCCCAAGAGAGATTAGTTCACCAAACTTTCAACTGGCTCCGCAAGGCACTAGAAGAGTTAGAAGACCCAGGCCTACATGGCTGAGGACTATGAAGCGTGAAGTGGGAGATGATGAATGGAGAGGTAATGATTTAAAAGCCTGGTGAAATTTAACCGAGTGCCTTACCGTAGGAGGAGATTGAGATTATTATTATTATTATTATTATTATTATTATTATTATTATTATTAAGCTACAACCCTAGTTGGGAAAGCAGAATGCTATAAGCCCAGGGGCTCCAACAGGGTAAATAGCCCAGTGAGGAAAGGAAACAAGGAAAAAATAAATATTATATATATAAATAAATATTTTAAGAATATTAAAATAAAATGATGATGATGATGATGATGAACGTTGTCTCAAAATCCTGTATGTGAGAGATTTCATTAACTCCACTGGAAATCCCTTTGCCTTTGCTTATCTTAGTTCAAATGATGTTTATTCACTTAACAGTGCACCCTATTTCCTCTAAATCTAATTTCTATTTGAAGGGTGGAGACGGGATTATAAGCTTTCTTTACAAGTTACCGAGTTTCTAGATTTCTATACTGACGTTTAATAATAATAATAATAATAATAATAATAATAATAATAATAATAATAATAATAATAATAATAATAACAATTATTATTATTATTATTATTATTATTATTATTATTATTCATCTGGTCTCATAAATGATAGTGCTGCTAGAGAATTAACTGCCCAAATAGTACTTTTGATTTCTCTCTGGTTACGGTTTTTTTTTTTGGCTTACACATACACCGAATATTCTGGCCTACTCTTAACACATCATCCTATTTCCTCATACACCTTATTACATTCAAGGGGGTTAACTACTGCACTGCATTTGTTCAGTGGGTACTTTTCACTGGGTAAGGGTAGAGGAGGCACTTTTAGCAATGGTAAGAAGCTCTTCTAGGAGAATGACACCCCCAAATCCAAGTATTGTTCTCTGGTCTTAGGTTAGTGTCATATTTATTTTAATGTTGTTACTCTTCTTAAAATATTCTATTTTCCGTTTTTCCTTTCCTCACTGGGCTGTTTTCCCTGTTGGAGCCTCTGGGCTTATAGCATCCTGCTTTTCCATCTAGGGTTGTAGCTTAACTAGAAGTAATAATAATAATAATAATAATAATAATAATAATAATAATAATAATAATAATAATAATAGCCTCAGTACCATGGTCTTTCACTTTCTTAGGCTAAAGTTCACTTGCTTAAAGGTACACTCGGACAC
>NC_090744.1:125489296-125532141 GCF_036898095.1 Palaemon carinicauda | reverse complement strand
CTTGGTCAGATCCATAGTCCATTTGAAAATCTCCAGACAGCGACGACTTGTGGGAGCTCTTAAAAGCCAGTCGTCTGACGGAGCCGGACACAAGATCATGGTACTGCTGCACAGTCTGTGAACTGTCAATCATGGGCAAGAGAGGAAGTACAGTGACAACCCGAATCTGTCTAGACTGTCTGGGTCGTACAGACAAACTCCTTATCGGGTTGCTGAGGTTGCCGCACTGCGTCACAACAAGTCACTTCTGTTGGTTGTTGAACGTCTTCCCCGTGACACATAGACTCCGTAAACAAAAAAATCCTCTAACAAGGACTAAGCTTGGACTGCATGACTTGTAACACAGCTCAAGGTCTATGGGAGCAGGTGTGGTAACAGACGGGATTAGCGACTGAAGTGGAACCATTACCTTCCCTGGAAGCATGTTATGCTTAAATAAAAGTCCATAGGAGGCTATGCAGCAAAAGGCTCCCTCCAAATGACGGAGTCCTCAAGGGAATATCAGAAGGAGGGAGAAAAGAACTTTCTCATCTACAAGGACCATATCCTAGAAAAGCTAAGTTCTCTCAGTGAGGGTTCACTGGTGCAAAAGCAGCAGACTAGAAGGCAACGTTATGAAACTGCTTGACAGTCTAGAGAGTTGGCAACAACCAAAGATGTGTGACTGAGAAGCATGCGGTAAGGTATGCAGAGCATGTTGTATGCAGAGTATGCTGTATGCAGAGCATGCTGTATGTAGAGCATGTTGTATGCAGAGCATGCTGAATGCAGAGCATGCTGTATGCAGAGCATGTTGTATGCAGAGCATGCTGAATGCAGAGCATGCTGTATGCAGAGCATGTAGTATGCAGAGCATGCTGTATGTAGAGCATGTTGTATGCAGAGCATGCTGAATGCAGAGCATGCTGTATGCAGAGCATGTAGTATGCAGAGCATGCTGTAAGCAGAGCATGTAAGGTAAGCAGAGCGTGTGCATGGCGTTTAACATTTCTCAGAAATTCCATGACCAGTGCTAGAGTGCTTTATGCATGCTTGCATGGGGTTTTAATATCAACATAATATATACCTTACATTCATAACTCATGATTCATATTTTTGCCATATTTTGCGATATTGTTAAAAATATATTGCCAGGAATACAAATATATTTTTATAAGTAATACAAATAACCTCCATTATCATAAGGTTTGAAAATGGAGGTAAGGTATGCTGAACAGCAGAGTCAGAACGAGCTGGAACAACAATAGTTGTGGTTTCCTCTTCAAGACTCTGTTGAGGGAACACCTGAGGCTCAGTCTGCAAAGGCTGATCAAAGGAAGTAGCAGAAGGTAGGCGCATGGGTGGAGGAGGCTGACTCCTGGCATGAGTGGCTGAACTCAAGGGTTGCGCTTGCTGAGTGGTTGGCGGATGCGCAGTAGCAAGTTCCTGAGGAACGAGTTGAGGTTCCTGCGGTGTGAGCTGAGAGCGAAAAGGTAGTGGCTGCGCAGAACGCAGTAAAAATCTCGCAAGTTGAGGCTCCTGAGGCGCAAGGCTAAGGTGTAGAGGTGCTTGCCTTGAGGAGGGTTGAGCTCGCTGCAGCGAGAGCTGAGGAGACTGACTCATGGACGGGAGAGGTTGTTGTACCTCAACCGAGTGTTGCATCACTGGTGGAGCAGCAAGTGGAGGCGGAGGAAGAGAGGTATAATCCTCCTGATCCCATTGTAAAGGTTGCCTTAAGGAAGGCGGAGGCTGAACACCACTGGGAACAGCAAACTCAGAACGTGGCTCAACATCGTACGCCTGGCAGGTGGTACTGCGATCAGGCGGAGCGAGCGCAGGCGGAGGGAGTGTAGGCGGAGGCGGAGGCGCAACACTCTCAGCCCGACACTCACGCATCAAGTCCGAAAGCTGTGCTTGCATGGACTGTAGTAGAGTCCACTTGGGGTCGGCAGAAACTACAGTAGGCTGAGGTAAAGCCTTAACAGTCGAGCTCTGTTGTGGCAGAACCTTACTCCTCTTAGGCGGAGTGCATTCAACTGATGACTGAGGAGAGTCAGAGCTAACCCAATGACTGCATCCGGGTTGTTGAACTCTAACTTCGTACGTCTGGCATAGGTCTGGACTTTACGTTTAAGAGGTCTTGAGACCTGAGACCAGCGTTTTCTCCCCTAAATTTCTTCTGCAGACGAGCAAAATAAGGGCTCAATCGTCTGCGGGTGGGAGTGACGGTCTCGGTAAGACACGCCCACAACCACCGAGGATACTTCTGTGCGCCGATCAAGGCCTGCTGAACCCTTCTGCCCTTCGACATTGCTTCTCCCCTGGGCTTGGGAGCTTGCAAGAGGTCCCGGACTGGGAGGACGACTGGCGCGCACAGAAGTACCCTCACGCACAACACTGACACACTTTGCGCTAATCACTTATCACTTTGATTTTCTGTTTGCACTTATTTCACTGAACTCGAAACTTTAAGTGGTTTGTACCTGAAACACGCAATTCTATCCTTTCTCAAAAGTTAGTAATTGCGAAAACAGAATTACAATGTAACAAAAATCTAATGAAAGATAAATAATTCAGTGGCTGGAAAGAGACTAAACACTAGATCACTCTAGAAACGTTTACCTTCTTCCCCTAAAGAGACTAGGGAGAAGAGCAAAAACGATAACAACGTTACTCGCTTGAATGAAACGTTTATCCTCCTCTTTCTCCCTCCGTCTCTATCTCTCTCTCTCTCTCTCTCTCTTGACTTAGAACCTGAGAGAAGAGCCCAATCATATATATCGTTAAAACATATTATTGTTAAAGGAAAAAACTGAAATATGTTATTTTTATTAGTAAAATAAATTTTTGAATATACTTACCCGATAATCATGTAGCTGTCAACTCCGTTGCCCGACAGAATTCTATGGAGGGATACGCCAGCTATCACAATACTAGAAGGGGGTGTACTTACCAGCGCCACCTGTGGCCAGGTACTCAAGTACTTCTTGTTGACACCTCCTCAATTATTCCTCGGTCCACTGGTTCTCTATGGGGAGGAAGGGAGGGTCGATTAAATCATGATTATCGGGTAAGTATATTCAAAAATTTATTTTACTAATAAAAATAACATTTTTCAATATTAAACTTACCCGATAATCATGTAGCTGATTCACACCCAGGGGGGTGGGTGAAAAACCAGTGTACAAGACTAAAGGATAGCTAAGTATCCCGTATTTCATATAATCAGTTATCCACAATAACAATGAAATAATAAGTACCTGGTAAGGAAGTCGACTTGAACCGTTACTCTGCCTTTAATAAGATCGTCTTCCTTACTGAGCGCAGCGTTCCTCTTGGGAGGCTGAATCAACTCAAAGGTGCTAAAGTATACAGGGCTGCAACCCATACTAAAGGACCTCATCACAACCTTTAACCTCGGCGCTTCTCAAGAAAGAATTGACCCCCCGCCAAATCAACAAGGATGTGGAAGGCTTCTTAGCCGACCGTACAACCCATAAAAAGTATTCAAGAGAAAGGTTAAAAGTTTATGGGATTATGGGAATGTAGTGGCTGAGCCCTCGCCTACTACTGCATTCGTTGCTACGAATGGTCCCAGGGTGTAGCAGTACTCGTAAAGAGACTGGACATCTTTGAGATAGAATGATGCGAACACTGACTTGCTTCTCCAATAGGTTGCATCCATAACACTCTGCAGAGAATGGTTCTGTTTGAAGGCCACTGAAGTAGCCACAGCTCCCACTTCATGTGTCCTTACCTTCAGCAAAGCAAGGTCTTCTTCCTTCAGATGAGAATGTGTTTCTCTAATCAGAAGCCTGAATAGTAAGAAACTGAGTTCTTAGAACTTGGAAAAGAAGGTTTCTTGATAGCACACTATAAGGCTTCTGATTGTCCTTGTAAAGGTTAAGACCTTTTTAGATAGTACCTAAGAGCTCTAACTGGGCAAAGTACTCTCTTCAGATCATTCCCCACCAAGTTGGACAGGCTTGGGATCTCGAACGACTTAGGCCAAGGACGTGAAGGAAGCTCGTTTAGCAAAAACCGAGCTGCAAGGAACATGTAGCCGTTTCAGATGTGAAAACAATGATCCTGCTGAAGGCGTGGATCTCACTTACTCTTTTAGCTGTTGTCAAGCACACGAGGAAAAGAGTTTTTAATGTGAGGTCCTAAAAAGAGGCTGATTGGAGAGGTTCAAATCTTGATGACATAAGGAACCTTAGGACCACGTCTAGATTCCAGCCTGGAGTGGACAACCGACGTTCCTTTGAGGTCTCAAAAGACCTAGGGAGGTCCTGTAGATCTTTGTTGGTGGAAAGATCCAAGCCTCTGTGGCGGAAAACCGCTGCCAACATACTTCTGTAACCCTTGCTCGTAGGAGCTGAAAGGGATCTTACTTTCCTTAGATATAACAGGAAGTCAGCAATCTGGGTTACAGTGGTACTGGTTGAGGAAACTGCATTGGTCTTGTACCAGCTACGGAAGACTTCCCCTTGAGACTGATAGATTCTGAGAGTGGATGTTCTCCTTGCTTTGGCAATCGCTCTGGCTGCCTCCTTCGAAAAGCCCCTAGCTCTTGAGAGTCTTTCGAAAGTCTGAAGGCAGTCAGACGAAGAGCGTGGAGGATAGGGTGTACCTTCTTTACGTGAGGTAGACTTAGAAGGTTCACTCCTAGAGGAAGAGTCCTGGGAATGTCGACCAGCCATTGCAGTACCTCTAAGAACCATTCTCTCGCGGACCAGAGCGGAGCCAACCAACGTCAGCCGTGTCCCTTTGTGAGAGGAGAACTTCTGAAGTACCCTGTTGACAATCTTGAACGGCGGGAATGCATACAGGTCGAGATGGAACCAATCCAGCAGAAAAGCATCCACGTGAACTGCTGCTGGGTCTGGAATCGGAGAACAATACAACAGGAGTCTCTAGGTTATCGAGGTAGTGAACAGATCTATGGTTGGCTGACCCCACAGGGCCCAAAGTCTGTTGCAAACATTCTTGAGAAGGGTCCACTCTGTGGGGATGACCTGACCCTTCCGTCTGAGGTGATCTGCCATGACATTCATACCGCCCTGAATGAACCTCGTTACCAGTTAGCTTTCGATCTTTAGACCAGATGAGTAGGTCCCTTGCGATCTAGAACAACTTCCACGAAAGAGTCCCTCCCTGCTTGAAGATGTAAGCCAGGGCTGTGGTGTTGTCAGAGTCCACCTCCACCACTTTGTTAAGCTGGAGGGACTTGAAGTTTATCAAGGCCAGAATAACCGCCAACAACTCCTTGCAATTGATGTGAAGTGTCCTTTGCTCCTGATTCCATGTTCCCGAGCATTCTTGTCCGTCCAAAGTCGCACCCCAGCCCGTGTCTGATGCGTCCGAGAGGAGACGGCGGTCGTGTTTCTGAACAGCCAAAGGTAGACTTCCTTGAGAAGAAAGCTGTTCTTACACCACGCGAGAGAAGACCTCCTCTCTTCGGAAACAGGAACTGAGACCGTCTCTAGCGTCATGTCCTTTATCCAGTGAGCAGCTAGATGATACTGAAGGGGGGGAGGTGGAGTCTCCCTAACACGATGAACAGGGCCAGCGATGAAAGTGTCCCTGTTAGACTCATCCACTACCTGACTGAGCATCGGTTCCTTCTCAGCATGCTCTGGATGCATTCTAGGGCTTGGAAGATCCTTGGGGCCGACGGAAAAGTCCGAAAAGCTCGACTCTGAAGATCCATACCCAAGGAGACAATGGTCTGGGATGGAACGAGCTGAGACTCCTCAAAATTGACCAGGAGGCCCAGTTCCTTGGTCAGATCCATAGTCCATTTGAAAATCTCCAGACAGCGACGACTTGTGGGAGCTCTTAAAAGCCAGTCGTCTGACGGAGCCGGACACAAGATCATGGTACTGCTGCACAGTCTGTGAACTGTCAATCATGGGCAAGCGAGGAAGTACAGTGACAACCCGAATCTGTCTAGACTGTCTGGGTCGTACAGACAATTCCTTATCGGGTTGCTGAGGTTGCCGCACTGCGTCACAACAAGTCACTTCTGTTGGTTGTTGAACGTCTTCCCCGTGACACATTGACTCCGTAAACAAAAAATCCTCTAACAAGGACTAAGCTTGGACTGCATGTCTTGCAACACAGCTCAAGGTCTATGGGAGCAGGTGTGGTAACAGACGGGATTAGCGACTGAAGTGGAACCATTACCTTCCCTGGAAGCATGTTACGCTTAAATAAAAGTCCATAGGAGGCTATGCAGCTAAAGGCTCCCTCCAAATGACAGAGTCCTCAAGGGAATATCAGAAGGAGGGAGAAAAGAACTTTCTCATCTACAGGGACCATATCCTAGAAAAGCTAAGTTCTCTCAGTGAGGGTTCACTGGTGCAAAAGCAGCAGACTAGAAGGCAACGTTATGAAACTGCTTGACAGTCTAGTGAGTTGGCAACAACCAAAGATGTGTGACTGAGAAGCATGCGGTAAGGTATGCAGAGCATGTTGTATGCAGAGTATGCTGAATGCAGAGCATGCTGAATGTAGAGCATGTTGTATGCAGAGCATGCTGAATGCAGAGCATGCTGTATGCAGAGCATGTTGTATGCAGAGCATGCTGAATGCAGAGCATGCTGTATGCAGAGCATGTTGTATGCAGAGCATGCTGTATGCAGAGCATGCTGTATGTAGAGCATGTTGTATGCAGAGCATGCTGAATGCAGAGCATGCTGTATGCAGAGCATGTAGTATGCAGAGCATGCTGTAAGCAGAGCATGCTGTATGTAGAGCATGCTGTAAGGTAAGCAGAGCGTGTGCATGGCGTTTAACATTTCTCAGAAATTCCATGACCAGTGCTAGAGTGCTTTATGCATGCTTGCATGGGGTTTAAATATCAACATAATATTTACCTTACATTCATAACTCATGATTCATATTTTTTTTTTTTTTTTTTTTTGCCATATTCTGCGATATTGTTAAAAATATATTGCAAGGAATACAAATATATTTTTTATAAGTAATACAAATAACCTCCATTATCATAAGGTTTGAAAATGGAGGTAAGGTATGCTGAACAGCAGAGTCAGAACGAGCTGGAACAACAATAGTTGTGGTTTCCTCTTCAAGACTCTGTTGAGGGAACACCTGAGGCACAGTCTGCAAAGGCTGATCAAAGGAAGTAGCAGAAGGTAGGCGCATGGGTGGAGGAGGCTGACTCCTGGCATGAGTGGCTGAACCCAAGGGTTGCGCTTGCTGAGCGGTTGGCGGAAGCGGAGTAGCAAGTTCCTGTTCCTGTGGTGTGAGCGGAGCGCGATGAGGTAGAGGCTGTGCAGAACAAGGTAAATGTCTCGCAAGCTGAGGCTCCTGAGGCGCAAGGCTAAGGTGTAGTGGTGCTTGCCTTGTGGAGGGTTGAGCTCGCTGCAGCGAGAGCTGAGTAGACTGACTCAAGGACGGGAGAGGTTGTTGTACCTCAACCGAGTGTTGCATCACTGGTGGAGCAGCAAGTGGAGGCGGAGGAAGAGAGGTATAATCCTCCTGATCCCATTGTAAAGGTTGCCTTAAAGAAGGCGGAGGCTGAGCACCACTGGGAACAGCCAACTCAGAACGTGGCTCAACATCGTACGCCTGGCAGGTGGTACTGCGATCAGGCGGAGCGAGCGCAGGCGGAGGGAGTGTAGGCGGAGGCGGAGGCGCAACACTCTCAGCCCGACACTCACGCATCAAGACCGAAAGTTGTGACTGCATGGACTGCAGTAGAGTCAACTTGGGGTCGGCAGACACTAAGGTCTGCTGAGGTAAAGCCTTAACAGCAGAGATCTGTTGCGGCAGAACCTTACTCCTCTTAGGCGGAGTGCATTCAACTGATGACTGAGGAGAGTCAGAGCTAACCCAATGACTGCATCCGGGTTGTTGAACTCTAACTTCGTACGTCTGGCATAGGTCTGGACTTTATGTTTAAGAGGTCTTGAGACCTGAGACCAGCGTTTTCTCCCCTAAATTTCTTCTGCAGACGAGCAAAATAAGGGCTCAATCGTCTGCGGGTGGGAGTGACGGTCTCGGTAAGACACGCCCACAACCACCGAGGATACTTCTGTGTGCCGATCAAGGCCTGCTGAACCCTTTTGTCCTTCGACACTGCTTCTCCCCTGGGCTTGGGAGCTTGCAAGAGGTCCCGGACTGGGAGAACGACTGGCGCGCACAGAAGTACCCTCACGCACAACACTGACACACTTTGTGCTAATCACTTATCACTTTGATTTTCTGTTTGCACTTATTTCACTGAACTCGAAACTTTAAGTGGTTTGTACCTGAAACACGCAATTCTATCCTTTCTCAAAAGTTAGTAATTGCGAAAACAGAATTACAATGTAACAGAAAAATCTAATGAAAGATAAATAATTCAGTGGCTGGAAAGAGACTAAACACTAGATCACTCTAGAAACGTTTACTTTCTTCCCCTAAAGAGACTAGGGAGAAGAGCAAAAACGATAAGAACGTTACTCGTACGCCTGGCAGGCTTGAATGAAACGTTTATCCTCCTCTTTCTCCCTCCGTCTCTATCTCTCTCTCTCTCTTTCTCTCTCTTGACTTAGAACCTGAGAGAAGAGCCCAATCATATATATCGTTAAAACATATTATTGTTAAAGGAAAAAACTGAAATATTTCCCAAAATGAAAAGTTCCTTTATTAGGATTAAAACCATTAAGTTAAGAAAGAATGAACAAAACGCTAGACACGGTTACTCTTACTGCAATGTGAAACCGTGAAAATTCTTTCTCTATCGTAACGATAGAGTGCAAGTTGAACGTTCTGAACGTCAACAACTGCAGAGACAAAACAAAACGTTAGTTCAACTTTGAAAACAGTACTAGACTATCAAAGAAATTCTTTCAAAGACATTAAAATAGCATAATATGTTATCAGGTAAAACCGAAATGACGGGCTCATATGTTAATTAACTTCGGTACCAAGAAAAGACCGCCTACTATTAGGAAGGTCGAATATAAACAAATATAAAAATTAATTTTAATAAGTTTATAAAAAAAGGAAGTTAATCGAAGAGGCCTATAAGAGGCGGAGAGATATAAAATAAATCTATAACTTTTGTTAAGCAAAATTAAGAAAGAGAGTCTATACTCTCTTAGACACCAACACTTCCGTCTAAGGGAAGGGTCGGCCATTTAAAGGTGAAAGAGAGTTCATACTCTCTTCGTCACCATAATTAATCAAATTAATTCCAAAAGCTAACTAAGCTAATATAGAAGTTTCCAGTAAAGCGACAGCCGAAATCAAAGAGAAATACTTCACCAAAGTCGTGAAAATACTCCAAGAACATAAGCGTATCCCAGAACGTCTTGCCGGAAGCACGACAGAGGAATAATTGAGGAGGTGTCAACAAGAAGTACTTGAGTACCTGGCCACAGGTGGCGCTGGTAAGTACACCCCCTTCTAGTATTGTGATAGCTGGCGTATCCCTCCATAGAATTCTGTCGGGCAACGGAGTTGACAGCTACATGATTATCGGGTAAGTTTAATATTGAAAAATTTCCCAAAATGAAAAGTTCCTTTATAGGATTAAAACCATTAAGTTAAGAAAGAATGAACAAAACGCTAGACACGGTTACTCTAACTGCAACGTGAAACCGTGAAAATTCTTTCTCTATCGTAACGATAGAGCGCAAGTTGAACGTTCTGAACGTCAACAACTGCAGAGACAAAACAAAACGTTAGTTCAACTTTGAAAACAGTACGAGACTATCAAAGAAATTCTTTCAAAGACATTAAAATAGCATAATATGTTAACAGGTAAAACCAAAATGACTGGCTCAATGTTAATTAACTTCGGTACCAAGAAAAGACCGCCTACTATTAGGAAGGTCGAATATAAACAAATATAAAAATTAATTTTAATAAGTTTATAATAAAAGGAAGTTAATCGAAGAGGCCTATAAGAGGCGGAGAGATATAAAATAAATCTATAACTTTTGTTAAGCAAAATTAAGAAAGAGTCTATACTCTCTTAGACACCAACACTTCCGTCTAAGGGAAGGGTCGGCCATTTAAAGGTGAAAGAGAGTTCATACTCTCTTCGTCACCATAATTAATCAAATTAATTCCAAAAGCTAACTAAGCTAATATAGAAGTTTCCAGTAAAGCGACAGCCGAAATCAAAGAGAAATACTTCACCAAAGTCGTGAAAATACTCCAAGAACATAAGCGTATCCCAGAACGTCTTGCCGGAAGCACGACAGAGGAATAATTGAGGAGGTGTCAACAAGAAGTACTTGAGTACCTGGCCACAGGTGGCGGTGGTAAGTACACCCCCTTCTAGTATTGTGATAGCTGGCGTATCCCTCCATAGAATTCTGTCGGGCAACGGAGTTGACAGCTACATGATTATCGGGTAAGTTTAATATTGAAAAATTTATTTTACTAATGAAAATAACATTTTTCAATATTAAACTTACCCGATAATCATGTAGCTGATTCACACCCAGGGGGGTGGGTGAAAACCAGTGTACATGACTAAAGGATAGCTAAGTATCCCGTATTTCATATAATCAGTTATTTCAGAATAACAATGAAATAATAAGTACCTGGTAAGGAAGTCGACTTGAACCGTTACTCTGCCTTTATTAAGTTCGTCTTCCTTACTGAGCGCAGCGTTCCTCTTAGGAGGCTGAATCAACTCTAAGGTGCTAAAGTATACAGGGCTGCAACCCATACTAAAGGACCTCTACACAACCTCTAACCCAGGCGCTTCTCAAGAATGAATTGACCACCCGCCAAATCAAAAAGGATGCGGAAGGCTTCTTAGCCTACCGTAACAACCCAAAAAACAACAATAAAAGCATTCAAGAGAAAGGTTAAAAAAGGTTATGGGATTAAGGGAATGTAGTGGCTGAGCCCTCACCTACTACTGCACTCGCTGCTACGAATGGTCCCAGGGTGTAGCAGTTCTCGTAAAGAGACTGGACATCTTTAAGATAAAATGATGCAAACACTGACTTGCTCCTCCAATAAGTTGCATCCATAATGCTCTGCAGAGAACGGTTCTTATTAAAGGCCATCGAAGTGGCTACGGCTCTCACTTCGTGGGTCCTTACCTTCAGCAAAGCAAGATCTTCATCCTTCATGTGAGAATGGGCTTCTCTAATCAGAAGCCTTATATAATACGAAACTCCATTTTTGGACATGGGCATCGAAGGTTTCTTGATTGCACACCATAAGGCTTCTGACTGTCCTCGTATAGGTTTTGACCTATTAAGATAATATTTCAGAGCTCTGACAGGACAAAGAACTCTTTCTAGCTCGTTACCTACCATGTTGGAAAGGCTAGGAATTTCAAACGATCTAGGCCAAGGACGTGAAGGAAGTTCATTCTTAGCTAAAAATCCGAGCTGTAAAGAACATGTTGCAGATTCGGATGTGAACCCAATGTTCTTGCTGAAGGCATGAACCTCACTGACTCTTTTAGCTGTTGCAAGGCAGACGAGGAAAAGAGTCTTGAGGGTAAGGTCCTTGAAGGAAGCTGACTGGAGAGGTTCGAACCTAGGAGACATAAGGAACCTTAAGACTACGTCTAGATTCCAGCCTGGAGTGGGTAAACGACGTTCTTTAGAAGTCTCAAAAGACTTAAGGATGTCTTGAAGGTCCTTGTTGGAAGAAAGGTCCAAACCTCTGTGGCGGAGAACTGAAGCCAACATACTTCTGTACCCTTTAATCGTAGGAGCCGAAAGGGATCTCTCATTCCTTAGATGTAATAGGAAGTCAGCTATTTGGGTTACAGAGGTATTGGTAGAGGAAACTGCATTGGCTCTAGACCAGCTCCGGAAGACTTCCCACTTGGATTGGTAGACTCTACGAGTGGATATCCTCCTAGCTCTGGCAATCGCACTGGCTGCCTCCTTCGAAAAGCCTCTAGCTCTAGCGAATCTTTCGACAGTCTGAAGGCAGTCAGACGAAGAGCGTGGAGGTTTGGGTGCACCTTGTCTACGTGAGGTTGACGTAGAAGGTCCACTCTTAGAGGGAGAGTCCTGGGGACGTCGACCAGCCATTGTAGTACCTCTGTGAACCATTCTCTTGCAGGCCAAAGGGGAGCAACCAGCGTCAGCCGTGTCCCTTCGTGCGAGACGAACTTCTGAATGACTCTGTTGATGATCTTGAACGGTGGGAATGCGTAAAGGTCGAGATGGGACCAATTCAGCAGAAAAGCATCCACATGAACTGCTGCTGGGTCTGGAACTGGGGAACAGTACAAAGGAAGCCTCTTGGTCATGGAGGTGGCAAACAGATCTATCGTAGGCTGACCCCACAAGGTCCAAAGTCTGTTGCACACGCTCTTGTGAAGGGTCCATTCCGTGGGGATGACTTGATCTTTTCTGCTTAGGCGATCTGCTGCGACGTTCATGTTGCCCTGAATGAACCTCGTTACTAGAGTGAGGTTTAGACTTCTTGACCAAATGAGGAGGTCCCTTGCTATCTCGTACAGGTTCCTCGAATGGGTCCCTCCATGCTTGGAGATGTAAGCCAAGGCTGTGGTGTTGTCGGAGTTCACCTCCACCACCTTGCCTAGCAGGAGGGACTTGAAGTTCATTAGGGCCATATGAACTGCCAGTAGCTCCTTGCAGTTGATGTGGAGCGTTTCCTGTTCCCTGTTCCACGTTCCCGAGCATTCCTGTCCGTTCAAGGTCGCGCCCCAGCCCGAGTCTGATGCATCCGAGAAGAGATGAAGATTGGGGGTCTGAATCGCTAACGATAGGCCCTCCTTGAGAAGGAGGTTGGTCTTCCACCACAAGAGAGTGGTCTTCATCTCTTTGGTGACAGGGATAGAGACTGCTTCGAGCGTCAAATCCTTATCCCAATGAGCTGCAAGATGGAATTGGAGAGGGCGGAGGGGGAGTCTCCCTAACTCGACGAACAGGGCTAATGATGACAGGGTCCCTGTGAGACTCATCCACTGTCTCACCGAGCAACTGTTCCTCTTCAGCATGCTCAGGATGCAATCTAAGGCTTGGCTTATCCTTGGGGCCGATGGAAAAGCCCGAAAATCCTGACTCCGAATCTCCATTCCCAGGTAAACTATGGATTGGGAGGGAATGAGCTGGGACTTTTCTAAGTTGACTAACAGACCCAGTTCCTTGATCAAGTCTAAAGTCCAGTTGAGACTCTCCAGACAGCGACGACTCGTGGAGGCTCTCAACAGCCAGTCGTCTAAATATGTTATTTTTATTAATAAAATAAATTTTTGAATATACTTACCCGATAATCATGTAGCTGTCAACTCCGTTGCCCGACAGAATTCTATGGAGGGATACGCCAGCTATCACAATACTAGAAGGGGGTGTATTTACCAGCGCCACCTGTGGCCAGGTACTCAAGTACTTCTTGTTGACACCTCCTCAATTATTCCTCGGTCCACTGGTTCTCTATGGGGAGGAAGGGAGGGTCGATTAAATCATGATTATCGGGTAAGTATATTCAAAAATTTATTTTATTAATAAAAATAACATTTTTCAATATTAAACTTACCCGATAATCATGTAGCTGATTCACACCCAGGGGGGTGGGTGAAAAACCAGTGTACAAGACTAAAGGATAGCTAAGTATCCCGTATTTCATATAATCAGTTATCCACAATAACAATGAAATAATAAGTACCTGGTAAGGAAGTCGACTTGAACCGTTACTCTGCCTTTAATAAGATCGTCTTCCTTACTGAGCGCAGCGTTCCTCTTGGGAGGCTGAATCAACTCAAAGGTGCTAAAGTATACAGGGCTGCAACCCATACTAAAGGACCTCATCACAACCTTTAACCTTGGCGCTTCTCAAGAAAGAATTGACCACCCACCAAATCAACAAGGATGTGGAAGGCTTCTTAGCCGACCGTACAACCCATAAAAAGTATTCAAGAGAAAGGTTAAAAAGTTATGGGATTATGGGAATGTAGTGGCTGAGCCCTCGCCTACTACTGCATTCGTTGCTACGAATGGACCCAGGGTGTAGCAGTACTCGTAAAGAGACTGGACATCTTTGAGATAGAATGATGCGAACACTGACTTGCTTCTCCAATAGGTTGCATCCATAACACTCTGCAGAGAACGGTTCTGTTTGAAGGCCACTGAAGTAGCCACAGCTCTCACTTCATGTGTCCTTACCTTCAGCAAAGCAAGGTCTTCTTCCTTCAGATGAGAATTTGCTTCTCTAATCAGAAGCCTGATGTAGTAAGAAACTGAGTTCTTAGACATTGGTAGAGAAGGCTTCTTGATAGCACACCATAAGGCTTCTGATTGTCCTCGTAATGGTTTTGACCTTCTTAGATAGTACTTAAGAGCTCTAACTGGGCAAAGTACTCTCTCCAGTTCGTTCCCCACCATGTTGGACAGGCTTGGGATCTCGAACGACTTAGGCCAAGGACGGGAAGTAAGCTCGTTTTTAGCCAAAAAACCGAGCTGCAAGGAACATGTAGCCGTTTCAGATGTGAAACCTATGTTCCTGCTGAAGGCGTGGATCTCACTTACTCTTTTACCTGTTGCTAAGCACACGAGGAAAAGAGTTTTTAATGTGAGGTCCTTAAAAGAGGCTGATTGGAGCGGTTCAAATCCTGATGACATTAGGAACCTTAGGACCACGTCTAGATTCCAGCCTGGAGTGGACAACCGACGTTCCTTTGAGGTCTCAAAAGACCTAAGGAGGTCCTGTAGATCTTTGTTGGAGGAAAGATCCAAGCCTCTGTGGCGGAAAACCGCTGCCAACATACTTCTGTAACCCTTGATCGTAGGAGCTGATAGGGATCTTACGTTCCTTAGATGTAACAGGAAGTCAGCAATCTGGGTTACAGTGGTACTGGTTGAGGAAACTGCATTGGCCTTGCACCAGCTTCGGAAGACTTCCCATTAAGACTGATAGACTCTGAGAGTGGATGTCGTCCTTGCTCTGGCAATCGCTCTGGCTGCCTCCTTCGAAAAGCCTCTAGCTCTTGAGAGTCTTTCGATAGTCTGAAGGCAGTCAGACGAAGAGCGTGGAGGTTTGGGTGTACCTTCTTTACGTGAGGTTGACGCAGAAGGTCCACTCTAGGAGGAAGAGTCCTGGGAACGTCGACCAGCCATTGCAGTACCTCGGTGAACCATTCTCTCGCGGGCCAGAGGGGAGCAACCAACGTCAGCCGTGTCCCTTTGTGAGAGGCGAACTTCTGAAGTACCCTGTTGACAATCTTGAACGGCGGGAATGCATACAGGTCGAGATGGGACCAATCCAGCAGAAAGGCATCCACGCGAACTGCTGCTGGGTCTGGAATCGGAGAACAATACAAGAGGAGCCTCTTGGTCATCGAGGTAGCGAATAGATCTATGGTTGGCTGACCCCACAGGGCCCAAAGTCTGCTGCAAACATTCTTGTGAAGGGTCCACTCTGTGGGGAAGACCTGACCCTTCCGGCTGAGGCGATCTGCCATGACATTCATATCGCCCTGAATGAGCCTCGTTACCAGCGTGAGCTTTCGATCTTTTGACCAAATGAGGAGGTCCCTTGCGATCTCGAACAACTTCCTCGAATGAGTCCCTCCCTGCTTGGAGATGTAAGCCAAGGCTGTGGTGTAGTCGGAGTTCACCTCCACCACCTTGTTAAGCTGGAGGGACTTGAAGTTTATCAAGGCCAGATGAACTGCCAACAACTCCTTGCAATAGATGTGAAGTGTCCTTTGCTCCTGATTCCATGTTCCCGAGCATTCCTGTCCGTCCAGTGTCGCACCCCAGCCCGTGTCCGATGCGTCCGAGAAGAGACGGTGGTCGGGGGTCTGAACAGCCAATGGTAGACCTTCCTTGAGAAGAATGCTGTTCTTCCACCACGTTAGAGTAGACCTCATCTCTTCGGAAACAGGAACTGAGCCCGTCTCTAGCGTCATGTCCTTTATCCAGTGAGCAGCTAGATGATACTGAAGGGGGCGGAGGTGGAGTCTCCCTAACTCGATGAACAGGGCCAGCGATGAAAGTGTCCCTGTTAGACTCATCCACTGCCTGACTGAGCATCGGTTCCTTCTCAGCATGCTCTGGATGCATTCTAGGGCTTGGAAGATCCTTGGGGCCGACAGACAAGTCCGAAAAGCTCGACTCTGAAGATCCATACCCAAGGAGACAATGGTCTGGGATGGAACGAGCTGAGACTCCTCAAAATTGACCAGGAGGCCCAGTTCCTTGGTCAGATCCATAGTCCATTTGAAAATCTCCAGACAGCGACGACTTGTGGAAGCTCTTAAAAGCCAGTCGTCTGACGGAGCCGGACACAAGATCATGATACTGCTGCACAGTCTGTAAACTGTCAATCATGGCCAAGCGAGGAAGTACAGTGACAACCCGAATCTGTCTAGACTGTCTGGGTCGTACAGACAACTCCTTAACGGGTTGCTGAGGTTGCCGCACTGCGTCACAACAAGTCCCTTCTGTTGGTTGTTGAACGTCTTCCCCGTGACACATTGACTCCGTAAACAAAAAAATCCTCTAACAAGGACTAAGCTTGGACTGCATGTCATGCAACACAGCTCAAGGTCTATGGGAGCAGGTGTGGTAACAGACGGGATTAGCGGCTGAAGTGGAACCATTACCTTCCCTGTAAGCATGTTATGCTTAAATAAAAGTCCATAAGAGGTTATGCAGCTAAAGGCTCCCTCCAAATGACAGAGTCCTCAAGGGAATATCGGAAGGAGGGAGAAAAGAACTTTCTCATCTACAGGGACCTTATCCTAGAAAAGCTAAGTTCTCTGAGTGAGGGTTCACTGGTGCAAAAGCAGCAGACTAGAAGGCAACGTTATGAAACTGCTTGACAGTCTAGTGAGTTGGCAACAACCCAAGATGTGTTGAGAAGCATGCGGTAAGGTATGCAGAGCATGATGTATGCAGAGTATGCTGTATGCAGAGCATGCTGTATGTAGAGCATGTTGTATGCAGAGCATGCTGAATGCAGAGCATGCTGTATGCAGAGCATGTTGTATGCAGAGCATGCTGAATGCAGAGCATGCTGTATGCTGAGCATGTAGTAAGCAGAGCCTGCTGTAAGCAGAGCCTGCTGTAAGGAAAGCAGAGCGTGTGCATGGCGTTTAACATTTCTCAGAAATTCCATGACCAGTGCTAGAGTGCTTTATGCATGCTTGCATGGGGTTTAAACCATGGTATGAAAATGGAGGTAAGGTATGCTGAACAGCAGAGTCAGAACGAGCTGGAACAACAATAGTTGTGGTTTCCTCTTCAAGACTCCGATGAGGGAACACCTGAGGCTCAGTCTGCAAAGGCTGAATAAAAGACAAGCAGAAGGAAGGCGCATGGGTGGAGGAGGCTGACTCCTAGCATGAGTGGTTGAACCCAAGGGTTGCGCTTGCTGAGCGGTTGGCGGAAGCGGAGTAGCAAGTTCCAGTTCCTGTGGTGTGAGCGGAGCGCGATGAGGAAGAGGCTGCGCAGAACAAGGTAAATGTCTCGCAAGCTGAGGCTCCTGAGGCGCAAGGCTAAGGTGTTGTGGTGCTTGCCTTGTGGAGGGTTGAGCTCGCTGCAGCGAGAGCTGAGGAGACTGACTCATGGACGGGAGAGGTTGTTGTACCTCAACCGAGTGTTGCATCACTGGTGGAGCAGCAAGTGGAGGCGGAGGAAGAGAGGTATAATCCTCCTGATCCCAATGTAAAGGTTGCCTTAAGGAAGGCGGAGGCTGAACACCACAGGGAACAGCAAACTCAGCACGTGGCTCAACATCGTACGCCTGGCAGGTGGAACTGCTGGCAGGTGGTACTGCGATCAGGCGGAGCGAGTGTAGGTGGAGGGAGTGTAGGCGGAGGCGGAGGAGCAACACTCTCAGCCCGACACTCACGCATCAAGTCCGAAAGCTGTGCTTGCAAGGACTGTAGTAGAGTCCACAACATCGTACGCCTGGCAGATGGTACTGCGATCAGGCGGAGCGAGTGTAGGTGGAGGGAGTGTAGGCGGAGGCGGAGGAGCAACACTCTCAGCCCGACACTCACGCATCAAGTCCGAAAGCTGTGCTTGCATGGACTGTAGTAGAGTTCACAACATCGTACGCCTGGCAGGAGGTACTGTGATCAGGCGGAGCGATCATAGGCGGGGGGGAGTGTAGGCAGAGGCGGAGGCGCAACACTCTCAGCCCGACACTCACGCATCAAGACCGAAAGTTGTGACTGTATGGACTGCAGTAGAGTTAACTTGGGGTCGGCAGACACTAAGTTCTGCTGAGGTAAAGCCTTAACAGCAGAGATCTGTTGTGGCAGAACCTTACTCCTCTTAGGCGGAGTGTAATCAACTGATGACTGAGGAGAGTCAGAGCTAACCCAATGACTGCATTCGGGTTGTGAACTTTAACTTCGTACGTCTGGCATAGGTCTGGACTTAACGTTTAAGAGGTCTTGAGACCTGAGACCAGCGTTACTCTGCCTTTATTTTCTCCCCTAATCTCTTCTGCAGACGAGCAAAATAAGGGCTCAATCGTCTGCGGGTGGGAGTGACGGTCTCGGTAAGACACGCCCACAACCACCGAGAATACTTCTGTGCGCCGATCAAGGCCTGCTGAACCCTTATGCCCTTCGACATTGCTTCTCCCCTGGGCTTGGGAGCTTGCAAGAGGTCCCGGACTGGGAGGACGACTGGCGCGCACAAAAGTACCCTCACGCACTAATCACTTATCACTTTGATTTCTGTTTGCACTTATTTCACTGAACTCGAAACTTTAAGTGGTTTGTACCTGAAATACGCAATTCTATCCTTTCTCAAAGTTAGTAATTGCGAAAACAGAATTACAATGTAACAGAAAAATCTAATGAAAGATAATTCAGTGGTTGGAAAGAGACTAAACACTAGATCACTCTAGAAACGTTTAGTTTCTTCCCCTAAAGAGACTAGGGAGAAGAGCAAAAACGATAACGACGTTACTCGTACGCCTGGCAGGCTAGAATGAAACGTTTATCCTCTTTCTCCCTCCGTCTCTATCTCTCTCTCTCTCTCTTGACTTAGAACCTGAGAGAAGAGCCCAATCATATATATCGTTAAAACATATTATTGTTAAAGGAAAAAACTGAAAAGTTCCTTTATTAGGATCAAAACCATTAAGTTAAGAAAGAATGAACAAAACGCTAGACACGGTTACTCTTACTGCAACGTGAAACCGTGAACATTCTTTCTCTATCGTAACGATAGAGTGCAAGTTGAACGTTCTGAACGTCAACAACTGCAGAGACAAAACAAAACGTTAGTTCAACTTTGAAAACAGTACGAGACTGTCAAAGAAAATCTTTCAAACTCTGTGGCGGAAATAGCATAATATGTTAACAGGTAAAACCGAAATGACGGGCTCAAAGTTTATTAACTTCGGTAAAAGACCGCCTACTATTAGGAAGGTCGAATATAAACAAATATAAAAATTAATTTTAATGAGTTTATAATAAAAGGAAGTTAATCGAAGAGGCCTATAAGAGGCGGAGAGATATAAAATAAATCTATAACTTTTGTTAAGCAAAATTAAGAAAGAGAGTCTATACTCTCTTAGACACCAACACTTCCGTCTAAGGGAAGGGTCGGCCATTGAAAGGTGAACGAGAGTTCATACTCTCTCGTCACCATAATTAATCAAATTAATTCCAAAAGCTAACTAAGCTAATATAGAAGTTTCCAGTAAAGCGACAGCCGAAATCAAAGAGAAATACTTCACCAAAGTCGTGAAAATACTCCAAGAACATAAGCGTATCCCAGAACGTCTTGCCGGAAGCACGACAGAGGAATAATTGAGGAGGTGTCAACAAGAAGTACTTGAGTACCTGGCCACAGGTGGCGCTGGTAAATACACCCCCTTCTAGTATTGTGATAGCTGGCGTATCCCTCCATAGAATTCTGTCGGGCAACGGAGTTGACAGCTACATGATTATCGGGTAAGTTTAATATTGAAAAAAAGGGAGGCTCTGATGTCCGATAAGTGGAGGAATTTTGCAATATTCCTCATCAGATGCGTAAACACCATAGGAGCTGTGCTTAGGCCAAAACACAGGGCTTGGAATTGGTACACAACCTTTCCAAAAACGAATCTCAGGAAAGGTTGGGAGTTTGGATGAATAGGAACGTGAAAGTAAGCGTCTTTCAGATCCAACGAGACCATCCAGTCCTCCTGCCTGACCGCTGCTAGGACCGACTTCGTCGTCTCCATAGTGAACGTCTGCTTGGTGACATAAGCATTGAGCGCGCTGACGTCCAGCACCGGTCTCCAACCTCCTGTCTTCTTGGCCACCAGAAAGAGACGGTTGTAGAAGCCCGGGGATTGATGGTCCCGGACTATAACCACTGCCTTCTTCTGTAACAGGAGCGACACCTCCTGGTGCAACGCTAGCCTCTTGTCCTTTTCCTTGTAGTTGGGAGAGAGGTTGATGGGAGAAGTGGTCAGAGGGGGTTTGCGGCAGAATGGTATCCTGTAACCCTCCCTTAGCCACCTGACAGACTGGGCGTCTGCACCTCTCCTTTCCCAAGCTTGCCAGAAGGTCTTGAGTCTGGCTCCTACTGCTGTCTGGAGAGGAGGAGAGTCAGTGTTTGCCTTTTGAAGTCTTGGGACCTTTCCTAGACTTGCTCCTGGAAGAGTCTGGACGGGAGCTTCCTCGGCTGGGGGCTCTGCCACGAAAGGGCGGAATAAACCTTGTAGCAGGAGTATCAGCCACTGGGGTGCGGTAAGTCCTGGGAACTGCGGGAGCAACCTTAGTCTTACGAGCTGAAGAGGCCACAAGATCATGAGTGTCCTTCTGAATCAGGGCCGCAGACAAATCCTTGATAAGCTCTTCGGGAAACAAGAACTTAGAAAGCGGAGCAAAAAGGAGTTGAGACCTTTGACAAGGTGTGATGCTGGAAGAAAGAAAGGTGCAAAGTTGCTCCCTTTTCTTAAGAACTCCTGACACAAACATTGAAGCAAGCTCGCCAGACCCATCCCGAATTGCTTTATCCATGCAGGACATTAAAAGCATGGCCGAGTCCTTGTCCGCAGGGGAGGTCTTCTTGCTTAGGGCCCCCAGGCACCAGTCTAGAAAATTGAACATCTCAAAGGCACGAAATACACCCTTTAGGAAGTGGTCTAAATCGGAGAAGGTCCAGCAAACCTTAGAGCGCCTCATTGCTGATCTACGAGGAGAGTCGACCAAGCTTGAGAAGTCAGCCTGGGCAGAGGCAGGGACTCCCAAGCCTGGTTCCTCTCCTGTGGCATACCATACGCCTGCCTTAGAAGTGAGCTTAGTAGGTGGGAACATAAAGGAAGTCTTCCCTAGTTGCTGTTTAGACTGCAACCACTCCCCTAATATTCTTAAAGCTCTCTTAGATGACCTAGCAAAGACGAGCTTAGTATAAGTTGACTTAACAGGTTGCATGCCCAGCGAAAACTCAGATGGAGGAGAGCGGGGGGTAGCAGAAACAAAATGGTCCGGGTATACCTCTCTGAAAAGAGCCAGGACCTTACGAAAGTCAATGGGTAGAGGAGAAGACTTGGGTTCTTCCACGTCTGATGAGGGATCCAGGTGCGCAGCTTCCTCCTCAGAAACCTCATCACCAGAGTGTAGCGAAGTGAGAGGTAATGCAACAGTGGTATGCTGAACAGCAGAATCTGAACAAGCGGGTGCATAAACGCTTGTGGTTTCATCCTCAAGTCTCTGTTGTTGAGTTAAAACCTGAGGTTCAGGCTGCAAAGACTGGTCAGGAAGAGTAGAGGAAGGTAGGCGCATGGGTTGAGGTGGCTGACTCCTAGCATGAGTTTCTTGTCTCAAGAGTTGCGCTTGCTGTAAGGGTAGCGGATGCGCAGTAGCAGGTTCCTGAGGAACGAGTTGAGGTTCCTGAGGTGTGAGCTGCGAGAGTTGAGGTAGCGGCTGCGCAGAACGCAGTTCTTGTCTCACGAGTTGAGGTTCCTGAGGTGCTAGCCTAAGGAGTTGCGGCTCTCGCCTTGAGGAGGGTTGAGGTCGCTGCAGCGAGTGCTGAGGTGGCTGCCTCATGGATGGAAGAGGTTGTCGTACCTCAAGAGATTGTTGCCTCGCTGGTGGAACCGCAAGCGGAAGCGGAGGAAGTAAGGCATAAGACTCCTGCTCCCATTGCTGAGGCTGCCTTAAGGAAGGCGGAGGTTGCTGCACACCGCTGGTAACTGGCAACTCAGTACGCGGTAAGGTATCCTGAGGAACCTCAACTTCGTACGCCTGGCAGACTGGACTGCGGTGAGGCGGAGCGATCGAAGGAGGAGGTGTAACCTTCTCAGCCTGACACTCACGCATTAAGACCGCAAGCTGTGACTGCATGGACTGCAGCAAAGTCATCTTGGGGTCGACAGACGCTAAGGTCTGCTGAGGCAAAGCCTTAACAGAAGATGAGGTCTGTTGCGGCATCACCTTACCTCTCTTAGGAGGTGTGCAGTCACCTGATGACTGCGGAGAGTCAGAGCTAATCCAATGACTGCAACCAGGTTGTAGAACTCTTGAGGTCTGGACTTTGCGTTTGAGAGGTCTTGAGACCTGAGTCCAGCGTTTTCTCCCTGACATTTCTTCTGCAGACGAGTAAAAGACGGGCTCAATCGTCTGCGGGTGGGAGTGACGGTCTCTGTAAGACACGCCCGCAACCACCGAGGATACTTCTGTGCGCCGATCAAGGCCTGCCGAACCCTTTTGCCCTTCGACATTGCTTCTCCCCTGGGCTTGGGAGCTTGCAAGAGGTCCCGGACTGGGAGGACGACTGGCACGCACAGAAGTACCCTCACGCACCACACTGACACTGACACTAGCACTTGGCACTGCACTGACACTAGCACTTGGCACAGCACTGGCACTATCAACTCCCACTGCACTTTTGACCTTAAGTTCTTTGACTTCTGCCATAAGAGACTTATGGTCACTAACCACCGATTCCACTTTGTCACCTAAAGCCTGAATGGCACGCAAAACATCGGACATATCAGGTTGAGCACAAATAGAAGGTTCGGGGGTAGCCACTACAGGGGGAGGAAAAGGTTGAGGATCATGAGGTGAGGAAAAAAGTGAAGAGCGAGAAGAACTCCTCCTAACTCTCTCTCTCTCTAACTTGGTTGAATATTTCAGGAATCGAACAAATTCAAGTTCCGAAAGTCCGGCGCATTCCTCACATCGATCTTCCAACTGACAGGGTCTTTCCCTACAGTCAGAACAAGCGGTGTGAGGATCAACCGAGGCCTTCGGAACACGCCTATTACAAGACCTACATCGTCTATGGGGTGGGGCTTGTGAAAGGTCAGACATCTTGAATCAAAGAGTTATCAAGGGGGATTCCAAATCAAGCAAAAAGATCGTTAACCATTAATCAAAACCAAATAAAAGCTATCTAAGCTAATTAGAAAAGTATCCAGTATAGCGAAAGCTGAAATCTTAGAGAAATACTTCACCAAAAACCGTGAACAATACTCCAAAATCATAAGCGTATCCCAGAATGTCTTGCCGGAAGCACGACAGAGGAAAAAGTGAGGTGGTGTCAACAAGAAGTACTGCAGTACCTGGCCACAGGTGGCGCTGGTGAGTACACCCCCTTCTAGTATAGTGATAGCTGGCGTATCCCTCCCGTAGAATTCTGTCGGGCAACGGAGTTGACAGCTACATGATTATCGGGTAAGTATATTCAAAAATTTATTTTACTAATGCGACCATGCGCACCAGCCCTGGACTCTCCGGCCGCCCTTGGGGAACGTTTATGTTGGCGGTGGAGAAAGATCCTCACACCCTTTGTCCTATATGCAGAGGTCAACGGTGTGATAGGGTAAATAAGTGTAATGAGTGAAGGGAATGGTTTTCCTGCCAGTGGGAGAGGTTTGGGCGATGGCGGATGAAGAAGTCTAGGGTGGAAAACCCAAAGCCTCTTCTTCCGTCTCCCGACCCTCCTCAAAGCTCCTACTCGTTCGGCCCCTTACGAGAGACCGTCAAGCAGTAGTGTAGACCAAGTTAATGTCGGCCAACCCCGGTTCTTGAGAGATGGTGTTCCTTCCCCTAGCAAAGCGGCCCCACCTTGTCCCCTGGGTGAGGCCTTGTCATTAACCCCTTTGTTGCAGATTTGGTCTTCCTTGGGGCTTACGGGTCCGCCCTCCAAGGAAGCTTTGTTGCAGTTCACCCATATGGGTGCTTCTGTTCAACATTCATCATCACCGTCAGAGGTAGATCCTCAGGCCCTCGTCGACGTTGTAGTGTCAGAGGTGTCACACTTAATGTCATCCAACTACTCTGCCCCTCCAGACTCTCCAGCGGTTGCTGCCGACTTAGTTTCCCCCGTTCCTGAACATCCTTCGAGGGGGAAACTAAGTTCAACGTCTGTCTCTCCTGCGAGTGTTTCTCCCCCTCGGGGAAGTTCACTCAATAGAGACTCCTCTTGAATTGAAAGTAAAACCGTTATGGTTAACCGAAATACAAAGAAAATAGAATAGAGAAATTAATGGGAGAAACCTTGCAGCCTTTGGGCCAACACTCGGTTCACATAGAACGAGTTTAGGAAGCAGACTACCAAGTGGTGACAAGATCAGCTGTTTGATGTAATGGCGCATGATTTTAAAAATTTCATGGTGCTTCTCAGTTTAGCAGCTGCACACAAGTGAATTTTCATTGTGTCTTGTCTATAAACATCTTGATAGTTTAACAGATGTATCAGAACCCTAATCAGTAGGAACTGCTGAATCATTCATGGTAGCAAGGAAGATCCATTGGAAAGGGAAGAAGAGTTATGTGATCTGTTCTTCCTCCTCCACCTACTCCTCCCTCCCCAAACTATCTTCTCCTTCAGACACTTCTCAGAAGGAAAAACGAGCAGAGTTAGCTGCATTGGAAGCCTCGTCTTATGAAGTTCCATGGGACCAGCGAAGCTTTGAGAGGACCAAAGAGATAGTGTAAGTGAACTGCGGCTACCTGTCCCCATAGACTTCTGCTGATCCTGGAATTGATCGATGGTTTGCTGACATTGCGTCCATCTCGTCAACTTTTGTCTCGGTTGGACTGTAAGTCCCTTCTGTGAGAGAGACTGGGGTAGACCCAAATCAGCCGCTGTCCACTTTTACTAACACAGAGAGAGAGAGAGAGAGAGAGAGAGAGAGAGAGAGAGAGAGAGAGAGAGAGAGAGAGAGAGAGAGAGAGAGAGAGAGAGAGAGAGAGAGAGAGAGTCTTGAATAGATTTGTCGTACGAGACTCTCAGAGCTGTTCCACCTCTGTTGCATTTCCAAAGATGGAACCTGGAAGGTTTGGAACCAATTTTGGATGCAATTTGGAGACAGAATTTGTAAGGGAAGGCATCACCCCACAGGCATCCCTGAAATGTAGTGCAGCTGGAGTGGGAGTCGGCATACGGAACAACGAGACAGCTTGCCAAGTCTGGCCGCAGTCCACAAACCACTACGACATCTCTTTCGCAGTTCTAGGTAGTAGGTTGGCCAGGGCACCAGCCACCCATTGAGATACTACCACTGGAGAATTATTGGGTCCTTTGACTGGCCAGACAGTGCTACATTGGATCCTTCTCTCTGGTTACGGTTCATTTTCCCTTTGCCTACACATACACCGAATAGTCTGGCCTATTCTTTACATATTCTCCTCTGACCTCATACATCTGCAGTGGTTAATCTCAGTGATATCATATCACTGAGATTAACCACTGCAGTATAATTGTTCTGTGGCCACTTTCTTCTTGGTAAGGTAGAAGAGACTCTTAAGCTAGGTAAGCAGTTCTTCGAGGAGAAGGACACTCCAAAATCAAACTATTGTTCTCTAGTCTTGGGTAGTGCCACAGTCTCAGTACCATGGTCTTCCACTGTCTTGGGTTAGAGTTCTCATGCTTGAGGGTACACTCGGGCACACTATTCTGTCCTATTTCTCTTCCAATTGTTTTGTTAAAGTTTTTATACTTTATATAGAAAATATTTATTTTAGTGTAGTTGCTTTTCTAAAAATATTTTATTTTTCCTGTTTCCTTTCCTCACTAGGCTATTTTCCCTGTTAGAGCCCCCAGGCTTATAGCATCCTGCTTTTCCAACTAAGGTTGTAGCTTAGCAAGTAATAATAATAATAATAATAATAATAATAATAATACGGAAGTACCTCGGGAAAGAAGAGATTGACACGACACTGCATCGTCCGGGTGAACAGTGATCCTCAATCACTTGGCCCAAGCAAAGACTGGCCTCGTCAACATGCGTAGGTCAGCTCACCTCCGAAGAGTACAGCCACAGAGGCTGCTAGACTGAAACCACAGACTGGGTCAGTGATCTGCACTGGATTAGGTAATGGCGTGCAACCGTAGGTGAGCAAAGAGGAAATCTCCAACTCAATATACAAAATGGCCGTGTGCAACATAATACTTAATCTGGGATGGATGTATTATTGGGACAGGAGGCGGAAACTGTTATTGTCAAGTTGATTTTCTTCTTGGGGAAAATGTGGTTTATCTTGGTCTCAAAGACGATGAAATAAAGAAAGTTTTAAGATTTATGAAATAGGATTCAGTGTTACATTGCAAGGAGTGAAGACGGTTTGAAGTAAACACAGCTGACTGCTGTATCCTTCGCTTACCCTAAGACTAAGTCTCAACTTAGTCTTAGAGTAAGCGAAGGATACAGCAGTCAGCTCTCGGTAGGTAAGGATACGGCTCCTAGGTTACTTTAGGTTAGGTGGGGAACCTTAGGTTAAGTAGTGTTCTTGTGTTTCCCTTTATTAAAATGTGGTTTCATCAGTCCTAGCTTTTTGGGATTTCAGGAGCTGTCAGTCCCAACCAACTACAAAGGCTCCGTTGACAGTTGAATGTCTTATGTGGGTTGTTAGCTGCCACGTGTTTCATGTTAGGTAGGGGTCCCCCATTACCGTAGGATTTATATATATATAATAATACCGTCTTCCTAACTTACCATCCAGGTCCATACCTAACCTGCCCCAGGATGCAAGAGTTTGACCTTATGGGGCAAAGACCCCTTCTCTTATTTGACCCAGAACACCTTGTCATTAGAAAGCATTGATTAATTCATTTTAACGTAATTTATGATATTGTGTCCACTTTAGAATCTGAAGGAGAATGATTGACATTTGATGATCTGTTTTACTCATCAGGATATTTGGTGGTCAGTAGGAAGGAAATTATTACCTATAATCATTTTGTGTCACGGGAGCCTTTGTAGTTGGTTGGGACAGACAGCTCCTGAAATCCCAAAAAGCTAGGACTGATGAAACCACATTTTAATTAAGGATGGTAAGTTAGGAAGACGGTATTATTATATATATATAAATCCTACGGTAATGGGGGACCCCTACCTAACATGAAACACGTGGCAGCTAACAACCCACATAAGACATTAAACTGTCAACAAACCTTTTTTTTATAATTTCCATAACAATTTTAAGTGCACCACCTATATAAATAGGTTCCCATAACATTAAATGTATAAACCTTAGGATTACCAAAACGATACTTACTTTATATACACAAAAAACACGATTAAAAAAATCTTTTAGTACAAAAGGTTTGCCAAGTGGATTTCGTCTTGTTTACATAGGATTAGCAACAGCTTGCTCACAGGAAATCCCCAGAATACCCTAAAAAATTCCCCAAAATATGAGGTAATTTTCCCATAGTACTTCTTCAACACGAGCTATTTCAATTGCTACCTATAGTTCATCATCTTCTCAAAGTACGTTATATAATATATTGTCTCTCATAAGATAAATTTTTTCAACCAAAAACGTTGGAATATAATTCACAGCAGCAAACCAAAATATGGTGACTTTCACAAGTTTTTCCCCAGATTCACTAGAAATTTCCCTATTTTGGGACAATTTCTCTAAAAACAGGACCGTCAGGTGAGGCCTTTACAACGGCGCCTCTAAAAATCTAGCGATTTAGTTTATCTTTCTATTATATTATTTTGCTTTTACTGAAAATCATGTCTAAATATTTACTTCTTTTCTATATTTCTTTCAATAAATAAAAATTATCATATTATTTGCTTTAGGTCTTCCTTGTAAGGTTTAAAAATAAAATGCTTAAGTCTTCTTATTTTCACAAAAATTACAGTTTATTTAGACTTCCCCGTTTGAGTCTATTTATGATATTCAGTTTTAACGTTTTTATTCCGGTTCTAAAAATAAATATCACAGATGCAGTTGTTTGTAGTCATATTTATTTATTCTTCTTCTTTAATTTCTATCTTCCACTTTCTGTATATTTCTAAGCACACACACACACACACACACACACACACACACACACACACTCTCGAGTAACATTGAACTAAGGTCAGATCCTTTATCAGATTTAGTCAATTTGAAATATATTACAGATGATAATAAACAAAATCCATAAAAATAAATAAATAAATACACAGTCATTTGTATTGTAAAGTACAACAAGGGAAGAAAAATATTGACACCAAAGAAGCAACATACGAACGAACCGTCATAAGATTTCTCCTCTCGGATATGTTCAATTTGTATTGACGGCGACTTCGTTTTTGATATCTCTAACGACTGTTATAATAAGTAATTTCATCAATCATAGCTTTATATAAAGGAATTTAGGCTTTAAGTGTAGGCCTATAAGTGCTTATGATAACTCTTAAAAGTTCAAATTGACAACTACTTATGCGAAGTCGAAGTTATATAATAAGACATTCGAACACAAAAATTATCTATTTAGCGAATATTGTAAATTAAGAATTTCATTTGTAAAACTAGAACTACGCCATTGTTTTTATGTAAATTTTCTCTCGATATTTGAACAAAATGTACAGAAATTTTGTAAGATTTCTCTTGACCTGAGAAAATAATTATGTATCTGACAGTTAGTAAACTGTAGTTGGTCGCAGCCAAGGCCAGATAAGACATGTAGGTGTAGCAACCTCATCCCTCGTTCTGTGTCTAAGATTATTATACATATGGCAACAAGTTTCGATGAGGACGAGCTGTGATTGGCTGAATTGAAATGGAGTTCTGTGATTGGTTGATTCAAAATGGGTGGAAGGTATAAATAGGAGGAGCCAACCAGTTGGCACTCAGTAGTGGGGGAGGGGAGGGTGGGGAAACAAGGGGAAGGGAAAGGGGAGGAGGGGATTGGGGCTTTGGGGCTGGGGGTGGGATGGGGCAGGGTTGGGCTGGGGGAGGGATGAGGGCTAGGGTGGGGGAGGGTTGGGGATTAGGGTAGGGTGGGAATGGGTTGGGAGTTAGGGTAGGGTGGGAATGGGTTGGGGTGGGGGAGGGTTGGGGGTTAGGGTGAGGTGGGCGTGGGGGGTTATGGTAAGGTGGGACCGGGTTGGGCTGGGGGAGGGTGGGTTAGGGTAGGGTTGAGATTGGGTTGGACTGGGGGAGGGATGAGGGCTAGGGTGGGATTGGGTTAGGCTGGGGGAGGGTTGGGGATAGGCTAGGGTGGGAATGGGTTGAGTTGGGGGGTTAGGCTAGGGGAATGGGTTGGGCTTGGGAAGGGTTGTGGGTTAGGCTAGGGGAATGGGTTGAGTTGGGGGTTAGGCTAGGGTGGGAATGGGTTGGGCTGAGGGAGGGTTGGGGGTTAGGCTAGGGGAATGGGTTGGGAGTTAGTCTAGGGTGGGAATGGGTTGGGCTTGGGGAGGGTTGTGGGTTAGGCTAGGGGAATGGGTTGAGTTGGGGGTTAGGCTAGGGTGGGAATGGGTTGGGCTGGGGGAGGGATGAGGGTTGGGGGCTAGGATAGATTGGGCTGGGGTAGGGTGGGACAGGTCTGGGGGCTTAGGTAGGGTTAAAGTGGGTGGGGCTAATGTACACTTGGGTAGTGTGTGGTTATGGGCAGGATTGGTATGTGTTGGGGCTCTGAGGTTAGGGATATGATCAATGGCCCGGGGAAGACCAGGCAATGGCTGCTGATGAGTCAGCAGGTAAACCAACAGGCTCCACCAGACACCATATCCTTAACTCACATGGGTGGTGAGGTTGCAGACACTACAAGAAACGACTAGGCTTGAGCATATTCTTCTGCTGTATCACCTGCTTTACATTTACTTAAAGATAAAAACACATTTTAGCAAAGAAATTCATTGTTAATGTCACTTAAGACCTAAAAGTTTATCATTTAGTTTATAATAAAACATAATAAACTACATTTGGGAACTCAATTTATGATTTGACAAATCTCTTTCGTTCGTTTTAGATTGATCTCAGCCTTAAAATAAAGGGGTAACATTGCAACCATTTCTTAAGTATTTGCGTTCGTATGTGTTCAAGTTTGACTTCATTTGGACAAGTATTTATAATACCAGTTGTTCCCGGTACATATATGCTTAAATTCAACAAAAATACATTAATTCTAATCATTAGGAACTGCTAAACTCACTTAATGTTCCAATTGTTTCATATAAATTTAACAAATGAAGACGAAGTCAAATCACTTCGAGTATTCGTTCGAGTTAAGATTTGACACCAGTGTAGCAACAATAGTGTTCTATTTGCGTTCGTATGTCCTTAATTTTGACTTCAATTGAACATAAGTGATTCCAAATATGTTATTTGCGATACAACTATCATTGAATTCATCAAAAAAAATTCATAATTTTATTTAAGCATTACAAGCCTTGAGTTATGTTGTGTTATAAATAAATATTATATATGAAGATGAAGTCAAATCCCTTTGAACGTTCGAATCCAACTGCCTTCAATTACAGACTAGGAATCTTCATCTTAATTTCATCATCATTAGTTTTACAACTTTAAAGGAAAATGTCATTAAGAACAACAACATTAGAAACAATATCCCAAGAAAAATAACACTGAAACATCAGGAATTAAGATATCAAGAAAAACAACAGTGAAGGTTTTAATAACACCAAGAAAAACAACATTAGAAACAACATAGAAAACAACAACGATGGAAACTACGACAACATTAAGAGCAATAATTCCAGGAACAAGAACAGTAGCAATAACATCAAGAACAACAACAGTTGCAACAACATAAAAAAACAACAACATTAGCAACATCAACACGGAACAATAAAAACACAGAACAACAACAGTAGCAGCAACATAAAGAACAACACAGAACAACAACAGTAGCAACAACATAAACGACAACAACACAGAACAACAACAGTAGTAACAACATAAAGAACAACAGCACAGAACAACAACAGTAGCAACGACATAAAGAACAACAACACAGAACAACAACAGTAGCAACAACATTAAGAACAACAACACAGAACAACAACAGTAGCAAAGACATAAAGAACTACAATACAGAACAACAACAGTTGCAACAACATAAAGAACAACAACACAGAACAACAACAGTAGCAGCAACATAAAGAACAACAACACAGAACAACAACAGTAGCAATGACATAAAGAACAACAACACAGAACAACAACAGTAGCAACAGCATAAAGAACAACAACACAGAACAACAACAGTAGCAATGACATAAAAAACAACAACCCAGAACAACAATAGTAGCAACAACATAAAGAAAACCACAACACAGAACAACAACAGTAACACCAACATAAAGGACAACAACACAGAACAACAACAGTAGCAATGACCTACAGAACAACAACACAGAACAACAACAGTAGCAATGACATAAAGAACAACAATAGAAAACAACAACAGTAGCAACAACACAAAAAACAACTAAACAGAACAACAACAGTAGCAACAACACAAAAAACAACAAAACAGAACAACAACAGTAGCAACAACAATAGTAGCAACAACATAAAGTACAACACAGAACAACAACACAGAACAACAACAGTAACATCATAAAGAACAACAACACAAAACAACAACAGTAGAAACAACATGAAGAACAACAACACAGAACAACAACAGTACCAACAACACCAAGAACAACAACACAGAACAACAACAGTAGCTACGACATAAAGAACAACACAGAACAACAACAGTAGCAACAACATAAAGAACAACAGTAGCAACAATATCAAGAACAACACCAGTAGCAACAGCATAAAAAACAACAACACAGAACAACAACAGTACCAACAACATAAAGAACAACAACACAGAACAAAAACAGTAGCAACAACATCACAGAACAACAAAAGCAGCAACGACATAAAGAACAACAACACAGAACAACAACAGTAGCAGCAACATAAATAACAACAACACAAAAAAACAACAGTAGCAACAACATAAAGAACAACAACACAGAACAACAATAGTAGCAGAAACATAAAGAACAACAGTAGCAACAATATCAAGAACAACACCAGTAGCAACAGCATAAAAAACAACAACAGAGAACAACAACAGTAGCTACAACATAAAGAACAACAACACAGAACAACAACAGTAGCAGAAACATAAAGAACAACAGTAGCAACAATATCAAGAACAACACCAGTAGCAACAGCATAAAAAACAACAACAGAACAATAACTGTAGCAACAACATAAAGAACAACAACACAGAACAACAACAGTAGCAGCAACATAAAGGACAACAACACAGAACAACAACAGTTGCAACAACATAAAGAACAACAACACAGAACAACAGCAGTAGCAACGACACAAAGAACAACAACACAGAACAGCACCAGTTGCAACAACATAAAGAACAACAACACAGAACAACAACAGTAGCAGCAACATAAAGAACAACAACACAGAACAACAACAGTAGCAACAACATAAAGAACAACAACACAGAATAACAACAGTAGCCACAACATAAAGAACAACAACACAGAACAACAACAGTAGCACAACATAAAGAACAACAACAGCAGCAGAAACATAAAGAACAACAACAGGAGCAACAATATAAAGAAAAACAACACAGAACAATAACAGTAGCAACAACATCAAGAACAACAACACAGAACAACAACAGTAGCAGCAGCATAAAGAACAACAGCAGTAGCAGCAACATGAAGAACAACACCACAGAACAACAACAGTAGCAACAACATAAAGAACAACAACACAGAACAACAACAGTAGCAACGACATAAAGAACAACAACACGGAACAACAACAGTTGTAACAACATAAAGAACAACAATAGTAGCAGAAACAAAGAACAACAACAGGAGCAACAACATAAAGAAAACAACACAGAACAATAACAGTAGCAACAACATCAAGAACAACAACACAGAACAACAACAGAACAACAACAGTAGCAGCAGCATAAAGAACAACAACAGGAGCAACAACATAAAGAAAAACAACACAGAACAATAACAGTAGCAACATCAAGAACAACAACACAGAACAACAACAGCAGCAACGACATAAAGAACAACAACACAGAACAACAACAGCAGCAACATAAAGAACAATACAGAACAACAACAGTAGCAACATTAAGAACAACAACACAGAACAACAACAGCAGCAACGACATAAAGAACAACAACACAGAACAACAACAACAGGAGCAACAACATAAAGAACAACAACACAGAACAACAACAGTAGCAACAACATCAAGAACAACAACACAGAACAACAACAGTAGCCACAACATAAAGAACAACAACAGTAGCAGAAACATAAAGAACAACAACAGGAGCAACAACATAAAGAAAAACAACATAACAGTAGCAACAACATCAAGAACAACAACACAGTACAACAACAGTAGCAGCAACATAAAGAACAACAACAGTAGCCACAACACAAAGAACAACAGCACAGAACAACAACAGTAGCAACATTAAGAACAACATCACAGAACAACAACAGCAGCAACGACATAAAGAACAACAACACAGAACAACAACAGTTGCCACAACACAAAGAAACAAAAGAACAACAACAGTAGCAACAACATAAAGAACAACAACACAGAACAACAACAGTAGCCACAACATAAAGAACAACAACACAGAACAACAACAGTAGCAGACATAAAGAACAACAACAGGAGCAACAACATAAAGAAAACAACACAGAACAATAACAGTAGCAACAACATAAAGAACAACAACAGAACAACAACAGTAGCAGCAGCATAAAGAACAACAACAGTAGCAGCAACATAAAGAACAACACAGAACAACAACAGTAGCAACAACATAAAGAACAACAACACAGAACAACAACAGTAGCAATGACAACAAGAACAACAACAGTAGAAAACAACAACAGTAGAACAACAACAGTAGCAGACATAAAGAACAACAACAGTAGCAACAAAAGAACATCTCAAACAACAATCAGCAAATACATCAAGAACAAAAACACAGAACAAAAACAGTACTATCAACATCGTGAATAACAAACACCAGAGAGAGAGAGAGAGAGAGAGAGAGAGAGAGAGAGAGAGAGAGAGAGAGAGTTTTCTAAAGGTTTTAAGTAATAGTCTGCGAGATATTGTGGTTTCTTTTGCCAGAATAGGATGGATTGGAAACCTATATAATATTAGGTCCGGTAAAGGTTTAAAAGCCGCTCATGAGTGACAGAGGCAAGGGACAGTGACATTGTCCTATTGAGCAGGACAATGCTCCGAAGACTGACCATATATACATATGATCAGCGCCTAAGCCACCTCTCCACCCAAGCTGGGACCAAGGACGGCCAGAGGATGGCTGCTGATGACTCATCAGATAGACCTATACGCTCCCCCAAACCCCTCATCCTCAGTTTGCAAGGATGGCGAGATTGCAGCGACCAGATGTGGGGTTAGATAGGAAGGTGGAGAGTGTGGGATAGTTAGCAATTTTTTGCTCTCTCTCTCTCTCTCTCTCTCTCTCTCTCTCTCTCTCTCTCTCTCTCTCTCTCTCTCTCTCTCTCTGGGTACGTGTGATGTGGGTATATCAACAATTATTAAATATATCAGTTATTTCTCCCTTTCTCTGTCCTTTCTTATTCCTGATATGTTAAAATGAACATTTACTACACACGACAAGGGAATCAAGCCCTACTAAAAGGAGAGAGAGAGAGAGAGAGAGAGAGAGAGAGAGAGAGAGAGTACTGGAATGCATAAGTATTAAACTTTGAAAATGGATACTGATAGTACGAGCCATAATTATTGTTAATCATTTCTTAATGTAAAGTGCCAGAGACTTCAATATAAGGTGGCCGAGCTAAATCTGACCCTTACGCCATGTGACACTAAGGGTGGTTCCTTTTCCCTTACTACGATGGCTTAAGTCATTTTTCATTACTTAAGTAATTTTAGTAGAACTATTATTATTATTATTATTATTATTATTATTATTACCTAAGCTACAACCTTAGTTCGTAAAGCAAGATGCTGTAAGCCCAAGGGCTTTAATGGGGGAAAATAGCCCAGTGAGGAAAGGAAATAAAGAAATAAATCAATTATCTAGTTAAAGAGTTCGTTCCTCAACTTGGTAACAGCTGGAATAAAACTCCTAGAATAATATGCGATAGTTAATGGATGAGAGAGAGAGAGAGCCTTATTGCCTTATTGCCTTATTTTTTGTTTGGGTTCCCCCAGGTCCCTCAGTGTGAGGCACCTCGTATATCCACCAGAGAGTTGCTAATGCATCTTCCGGTGTATTTTGCATCTTCCAGTCTTGGATGGTCTGGGATGCATCTTAGGTATTTATCGAGCTTATTCTTAAACACATCTACGCTCACTCCTGATATGTTTCTTAGATGAGCTGGCAGCACATTAAATAGTCGCTGCATTATCGATGCTGGTGCGTAGTGGATTAATGTCCTGTGCGCCTTTCTCAGTTTACCTGGAATGCTTTTTGGCACTATTAATCTACCTCGGCTTGCTCTTTCTGATATTTTAAGCTCCATGATGTTTTCAGCAATTCCTTCTATTTGCTTCCATGCTTGTATTATCATGTAGCGTTCTCTTCTCCTTTCTAGACTGTATAGTTTTAAAAATTGCAGTCTTTCCCAGTAGTCAAGGTCCTTAACTTCTTCTATTCTAGCAGTATAGGACCTTTGTACACTCTCTATTTGCGCAATATCCTTTTGGTAGTGTGGGTACCATATCACATTGCAGTACTCGAGTGTACTACGCACATAAGTTTTGTAAAGCATAATCATGTGTTCAGCTTTTCTTGTTTTAAAGTGTCTGAATAACATTCCCATTTTTGCTTTACATTTAGCCAACAGTGTTGCTATTTGGTCGTTGCATAACATATTCCTATTTAAAATTACACCAAGGTCTTTAATTGCTTCCTTGTTTGTGATTGTCTCATTATTAGGTCCCTTGTATGCATACACCATTCCTTCTCTGTTTCCATAATTTATTGATTCGAATTTATCGGAGTTAAATACCATCCTATTTATCTCCGCCCATTCATATATTTTGTTTAGATCTCTTTGTAGTGAGTTCCTATCTTCATCACAAGTAATTTCTCTACTTATTCTTGTGTCATCGGCGAAACTTCTCACTATTGAGTTTTCAACATCACAGTCTATGTCTGAGATCATAATAACAAATAGCAGTGCAGCTAATACCGTACCTTGTGGGACACCAGATATTACCTGGGCTTCATCTGATTTCTCGTCATTTGCAACCACTATCTGTTTTCTGTTTTGCAGGAATTCTTTTACCCATTTTCCTATCTTTCCCACAATATTATGCTTTCTCATTTTTTTCTCCAATATGTTATGGTCTACCTTGTCAAAGGCTTTTGCAAAATCTAGAGAGATCACATCTGTGTCTTTTTCATTTATCATATTATTGTATATGTTTTCATAGTGTGCTATCAGTTGGGTCTGTGTACTTTTTCCAGGTACGAAACCGTGTTGACCCATATTAAACAAATTATTTTTGACCAAATGGTTCATTATTTTCTTTTTTATTACCCTCTCATACACTTTCATAATATGTGATGTTAGACTAACAGGTCTATAATTGCTTGCCTCTAGTCTTGATCCACTTTTGAAGATAGGGGTTATATAAGCTAATTTATGTTTAACATATATCTCGCTCATATCTACACTCTGTCTTAGCAGTATTGCAAGCGGCTTCGCGATAGTGTTTGCAGTTTTTTTTTTAACAAAATCGCTGGAACTCCATCTGGTCCGGCTGCCGATCCATTTTTAATTTCGTTTATAGCCGTGACAATATCTGCTTCATTAATATCTATATCCGTTAGATATTCAACATTTTCGTCTCTCATTTCTGTTTCATTATTCTCATTCGCAATTCTTGGCGTGAACTCACTCTTATATTTTTCTGCTAATATGTTGCATATTTCCTTTTTTTCATTCGTTAGCCGTCCTTCAATTCTTAGAGGGCCTATTTCTATTCTCCTTTTATTCATCTTTTTTGCATAGGAGTAAAGTACTTTGGGGTTTCTTTTTATATTTTGAAGTGTCCTTTCTTCTAAGTCCCTTTTTTCATTTTCTTTCGACTGTATAATCTTTTGTTCTGCATTTTCTATCTTACATTTTATTTCCCTCATTTTCCACACATTTTTTTCTTTTGCAAGATTTTTCTTCCACTTTCTAATTTTCTGAAATAAGATCCTTCTGTCTCTTGGTATGCACGTCTTTTGTTTATTGTTTTTTTTCGGTACATATTTTTCAACAATTTTCTCCAGTATTTTGTACAGTATGTCCGTATTTACCTGTATATTATCACTTATAAATACATTTTTCCATTCTTTATTCAGTTCTTCATTTATTTCTGACCATTTTATATTCTTACTGTAAAAATTATATTTTCCATATCCTTCCCAAAGTTTTGTGCTTTTATTAATTCTGTGATCACTTGCTTTGGAATGAACTATCAATTCTATGACATTGTGGTCGGAAATTCCCGTGTTATACACTATTATTTCTTTAACATAATTCACCTCATTCACAAATACTAGATCTAGGACATTTTCCATTCTTGTTGGAATGTGGTTTATTTGTTGCATATTATGTTCTAATAGCATATCTTGAAGCTTTTCAAATTGCCTCTTATCTTCTGCGCTACTATTACTCTCTTTTTTATATGTATACATACAACCACTTTCTTCTATCCGTTCTTTCCAATCCACGAAAGGAAAGTTAAAATCTCCGGATAGGAGTATATTCCGGTCTTTATGGTTTCTACATATATCATCTATTTTTTCTATTATTATGTCAAACTCCTTAGTATTTGGGGGTCTGTAAACTACAATATTCACTAGTTTTTCAAATTCAAATTCTACCGCAATCAATTCACATTCTGTGTTGCTGTATTTTTCACAGACTTTTCCTTGATTTATGTCTCTTCCATATATTGCGGTTCCCCCTTGATTCCTATTTTTTCTGTCTGATCTAGTAAGTTTGGAAACCCTTTATCTGGTCATCACTGCCAGTCTCTTGGGAATACCATGTTTCACTTATATTTAATATATCTATTTTTTCAATTTGGGTTAGTTCTTCTAGGAACTCTATTTTCCTTTTAGAGTTACTCGTGACTAAACCCTGTGCATTCATCACTATTATGGTTTGTGTTTCATTTCCATTATTTAATATTGGTAATAATATGGATTCTCCCATGCTTCCTTCCTGTTCTGATATGATGTTCTTTTCTTCATTTCTCGGAATTCTGCCATTAAAAAATCCAACTTTTCCATAATATTTGTTCTTTCGCCTTCATACTTATTTTTGTGTGTAAACCTGCAATTATCCCCATATCTGCACCAACCCCTGGCATTATATATGCATTCTTTGTAGTTGGGCTCTATTTGTGGAGATTTAGGTTGAAAGGCCTTTTTTGGTGCATAGTGCGGTATATACGCGGCCTGCTTTTTTGTTTCTTTTATTGTTTCATTTTTGTTTTTCTTTTCAGTTTGCTGAGTTTTCTTACTCTCATTCATAGTTGCAGGATGCATATATCGACATTTTTTGTTGAAACTGCATCCTTTTCCTTCTTTTAGGGTTTTGCATATTTTTGGATGGAGATCTCTGCATTCGTCTCCATATCCGTCTAAATACGCACATTTACCATATATTTCATAATTATGGCATATCTTTGGATGCTTGTAGTAGCATCTTTCGCCAAATTTGCAATTCCCTCTTTTCAGCCTATTACAGACTATATCTTTCTTTTCTTTTTTTTCTTGTTCTTGCTCTTCCCTAAAAGTATGTAGGTCCGGGTAGAGTCTCTTGGGTCTATTATTTTTTTCCATCTGATAAGTTATTTCTTCATAAGTATGTTGTTGGATGGCATCATAAGTTATATCAATGATTTCCTCTGCATCCTTACACATATCCTGTTCATTTTTCTCTTCTTCTTCTTCTTCTTCTTCTTCTTCTTCTTCTTCTTCAACTATTTGCAGCTTTAGTCTCGACTTAATTATATTTTCTATCCAGACTAAGCATGTTGAGCAGAATACCTTTGTGTCTCTATTTTTCATTTTTTGCTGTATTTCAGCACATGTGGGGTGTTTTGGAACATTACAGGCATTACATTTTCTAATCAGTTGTTGAGGATTATTAATGGAATACCATATCTTACATGTATTACACCATTTTGGCATTCTTTTTCCCAATGCATCAATCAGCATATTTACCATATTGGACTTGTTATTGTTCTTTGATGGAATGTGTTGATTGATGTAGACTTTCTTTATAAGTCTCTTTAACACTTGGATCTTCTTTAGAATTTCTTCAATTATTTTACTGATGTTTTCCGCAGATTTGTTCCAGTCTATTGGATCATATTGTTTCAATATGTCTGCGAATATTTTTCCGTCACACTGGTTGGAGTTGTTAGTGACATCTGTCGTCAATCGGTCGAGCTCCTGTTTCGCCAACTCATGAAATTTGCCTTTGCTGACTCCAGCGATATCTCTCCACGAGTTGCCTGTGTTATACAATGCCATCTTAATCAGATTTTTATTAATTCACAAGATAACTATCCTATGCCGACGATTTATCTCACTTTTCTGCCCTCAAACTAATCACCGACTATTCACGAAAACTTGTAGCTATATTTACTCGATAGCCTTTTTGTTATCCGCGTTAAATCAGGATATTTTTAGGGACGCACAAGTGTTCACTTCACCGGCACACAAATACAACTCAGAGAGAGAGAGAGAGAGAGAGAGAGAGAGAGAGAGAGAGAGAGCAGGTAACTGGGCTAATCACTTGATCAAATTCATACGAAGAATATTTAAGTAAACGTTAAAAAAAAAAACGGTTCAGTTACCGCTGATTGCATGAAATCATAGGCCTAATGATAAACCATATTACTGTTCATTTGAATATGACGGAAAAGTCAATTTGAAATATCTAATCTAATACGACAATAAACAAAATTCCCTAATAAGAGTAAATGAGTACACAGTCTTTCATATTGTATAATGACACTGGAGCAAACTGCTCTCGCCCTTACGATGTCAGACAGTAAGGGTGATTATTTCCGTTGCCTTTTTACAATACCATACGTCTCTTAACTTTGTTCTCTCTCTCTCTCTCTCTCTCTCTCTCTGAATATCTCTCTCTCTCTCTCTCTCTCTCTCTCTGAATATATATATATATATATATATATATATATATATATATATATATATATATATATATATATATATATACTGTATTCAGAGAGAGAGAGAGAGAGAGAGAGAGAGAGAGAGAGAGAGAGAGAGAGAGAGCACATTCGAACGAAACGTCATAAGCCTTCTCTTCTCAAAAGTCAAATGTTCGATTTGACTTATCAACATCGGTTTCGTTTTCTAAATTTGGATTTAAAGTTGTGAATCTTAACTTTATATTAGAAATTTCTCGTTTAATTTGGCGGTTGACCAAGTAACTTGATTCACAGATGCCTATTCTATTCTTAAAACTTTAAAACCTTTACAATGTTAACAACTTATGCGAAGTTGAAGTTAGAATTAAAGACATTCGAACACAAGATACGTCTATTTCGCGATTAGGATAAAGTGAATGAATTTGATACGCAAAAGTAGGCCTACTCCATTGTTTTCTATGAAGTTTTTTTTCTATTGTTTGAATATTTTTGGCTTAATTACCTGAAAAGATAATTATATTGCCTTGCAGTTAGTCTAGCGAAATGGGATAGTAATAACATATACGGTCCGTTGCAAGGAGCAGCTTGCTTGGTATGGTAAATGTGTGTGCGTGCGTGTGTTTGTGCAACCATAATACCTTGAACATATCAGATTTTTAGACGTTGATAAGTCTATTAGAATATATATATATATATATATATATATATATATATATATATATATATATATATATATATATATATATATATATATATATATATATATATATATATGTGTGTGTGTGTGTGTGTGTGTGTGTGTGAAAATTTGCATTTTATAATGTAGGAGAAATGATATAGGTAATATAATGAAAATAACATTAAATGACACATTATAAACAAGATAGAACTATTTGATATTTGAAAAAAAATATGATTCGAGTGACAGATGAGCAGCGTTGCCACATTTCCTCCTAACAACATTATTTCCCTTAATAATATTGATACTGCATTAGACATTCTATTTACATTTGGCACAAGAGAGGCTAATCAAAACTTAGGCCTACGTGTAGCATTATAGGGAATATATACAATATGATAATCTCTCTCTCTCTCTCTCTCTCTCTCTCTCTCTCTCTCTCTCTCTCTCTCTCTCTCTCTCTCCAATTTGATATTTCTTTTCCTCTTATTCCTTTGTTCTATAATACCAATATCCATTATCTATGGGTATATATCAAACGTATTTGTATATGTATATCATCATCATTAAAGATTCTACCCCAGGAACAAATGCAGTGAGTTTGCATGTGTGTGTGTGTGTGTCAAGGGTATATATATATATATATATATATATATATATATATATATATATATATATATATATATATATACACTGATAGGCCTACTTGGAGAATTTACCAAAAATATACTGACGATGTTGATTCTTTGCTACAAACTCATTGGCAATATCGATCAAGTCAACGATATCGGTTTTTTCTTACGTAATATTCCGCAACAAATTTGACATATTTGCCATCATGTACTGTTTTAAAATGATGTCAATGACAAAAGTCAGAAATACTCTAATGTGTCTTGGGAATCAATGTATGATTAGTGTATACCTGAAATTGATCATAATAGGGTGAAATTTATATGTGTAAGGTAGTCTTTATATAAATAAATAGCAGTTTTATGAATAAGATTGCGTACCGTCATACACGGCACATAGACCTAGTGAACTCCCCGTTAAAAACAACAATGGTTCATGATTAATTCTATTCTCACCAACTAATTGTATATTTTATACAAACAATGGTTGATACATTGTTTCATTTCAGTGAGTTTACTTTCATAACCTGTTTGGTACAATGGATAAAACATCATTATGATTTTGACAAATGTTCATGACTCAAAGTGGTTAACACGATCACAGTGAACGTAAATATGACGATGTCAAAACTATAACAAAGCAATTCATATTACTCAATGAATAATAACAGGAAGCATCAGACCTTGTAAGAAGAGAATACAGTAAATTTGATTCTTTTAATTTGTTTACTTCGTGAATCTGGATAAATGAAAACATTAGGTAAATCAAATCATTCTACAAGTTTCAACTTGCTTTCCAATATGGCTGTTGTGTTGTACAACATATATTAAAATAACTGAATTTAGTTATGTATACATACATATACATATATATATATATATATATATATATATATATATATATATATATATATATATATATATATATATTGCAAGTAAGCAAAATTAAGAACAAGCACTTTTATAATATAAACATACACATTGGAAAGTCATGCCTGAGACCAGAAGATATACATATTAAAAGTGTATGAATAATGTATAATTAATACTTCGTAATCTCTGAAATTATATAAAGGTATACATATTTAAAAAGAATTATGAAGAAATTATATATATATATATATATATATATATATATATATATATACATACATATATATATATATA